>NW_028243838.1:0-133000 GCF_964263255.1 Lissotriton vulgaris | reverse complement strand
CAGCGGCAATTGACATTGCAAGCACCCGCTGAAACTGAAACTTCGTCAGTGGGGTAGCGTCCGCGTGTCTCAACAAGGTCCCCCCCCATGATGCCACCCTTCGTGCTAGGTACTCTTCTAAACACTTTACCGGACACATGGAGGACCTGGGAATCCTGGGTATGATTATGCAGTCACCCATCCCCACCTGATCGGTCTTGGACCTGACAAAGGAGACAGTCATTGCCTCACCTCTGATCTGAACATGTTCCTGGCACAAACCCCCTGCCGCATCCTGTTTGTTCCTTGCTACCAGTTCGCTTACCCGCATCGCCCCGTGAAATGCTAGCGTAAAAGCGGCTCGGAACAAAACCGTCTCAAACAGGGATGAACATGTGGCCGGGAGTGCGGCCAACAACTGGGCCAACCTATCCAAACCTATCGGGCGCCTCTCATCTACACTGCGACCCTCAAGGCGTTGCCACCCACGCAGCGCTTTCTGAACAACAAAAGACGCTGTCGGTCCTGGATACTATGGGCCCTGGCAACAAAGGAAATGGCAGCACGATGCCTCTGGGCCGTAGCCACCGATTTCCCAGCCCTACGTAAGCACATCAGAAAATGCACTACCCATTCCTCGTGGCCCCAAAGCCTCTCTCTATCAGTCCCCAAGAAGGCTAAATAGGACCGAAACGCCCCTTCATATGCCTTCCTCGTCCTTGGTGCTAGACTCTCTCCCACGAGGTGATGAAGTTCGGGGCACCGAGAGACCAGAGAGCTTCGGGAAAGGGTGCCGGCTCTGGGTCCGCTGAGGGAAGGAAACCCGAGAAAGCCTGCATATGAAAACGAGACAGTGCATCAGCCGCCTGATTCATTACTCCTGGGACATGTTTTGCTCTGAATAGCACATTTAGTTGCAAACACAGTAAGACAATTTCTTTGAGGAGTCTTAAAATCAGTTTACATCGAGCTGCCTGACTATTGATGCACTCGACCACGGTCATATTGTCAGACCAAAATATCACAGAGTGATCTTTAAACCCTTCGGGCCAGGTTCTCAGGGCCACCAAAATGGGAAAAAGTTCCAAGAAAGCAATATTGCTTGTCAGACCATGGTCATGCCACCATGTCGGCCACCTCTGTGCCGACCATTTTGTGCCGAAGATGGCACCAAAACCTATGCTACCTGCTGAATCTGTCCATAGCCCCAGCTCTCCAGAAGACACGGCTGGTTTGTTCCAGATGACTCGACCATTAAAGTTCGCCAGAAATGCTAACCAAATACGCATGTCCTGGCGGACCTCAGCCGATAGTCTCGTGCGATGATGGCCTTCCTTTAGGCCGACCATAGCTTGGGCAATTGAACGGGAAAAGGGGCGGGCCATTGGTATCACCCTCAGGGCAAAATTCAACTGTCCCACCAACTGCTGTAATTGATGCAGCGTAACTTTAGATCGATTTATACACACTTGCAAGGCTGCCCTGAACTTCCCCACTTTGTCAGCTGGTAAACGAAAACAACCCTCACTGGAGTCTAACTCGATCCCCAGAAACTCGAGGCAAGTCACAGGACCCACCGTTTTACCCGGTGCCAATGGCACACCAAATTGGTTCATTAACACACAAAATTCGGCCAAGGCCCGGCCACATTCGAGATCCCCAGCCGCCCCTAGGAACAGAAAATCATCAAGGTAATGCATTACATGTCGGAAACCCGTCCTCTTTGTGAAGACCCATTGTAGAAAACTACTGAATTTCTCGAAATAGGCACAAGATATAGAGCACCCCATCGGCATACACCTATCCATGTAATAATCACCCTGAAACATGAAACCCAGGAGACGCTGGTCGTCTGGGTGTACCGGGAGCAACCGGAACGCTGACTCGATATCTGACTTTGCCATCAGCGCCCCGGGCCCCAGGCGATTCAAAATGGCTACGGCCTCATCGAAGGATGCGTACCGCACCGAACATACATCTGGATCTATTGCATCGTTTACAGAAAGACCACGTGGAGCTGACAAATTATGAATCAGCCGGAACTCACCTGGGTCCCTCTTGGGGACCACCCCTAACGGAGAACAAACAAAATTCTGCACCGGGGGTACACTAAATGGGCCGACGACCCGACCTCGAGCAACCTCTTTCCGGATCTTATCCTGTACTACAGTCGTATGCTGCAGGACGGAAAGTTGATTTTTACACTTCTCCACACCCCGAAAGTCCCCCACCGGGATGCGGAAACCATACGAAAAACCGTTCCGCAGCACCCCAGCAGAAGTACGATCCGGGTATTCACTGAGCCAGGGAATCATCGCCAAGGTATCAATCGGGGTAGGTAAAGGCGCCCCTCGGACTATATTAGACCTGTTTGGCGCCTCCTCTCCCCCCATTATCACCCGTTTTGGCTCTGCACGTGGACTCAGGATGGGATGACCCGCACCCACTACATTCATGTTTAAATTTACACGATCCCAAGGGCCTAGTACATTTACCTTTGTTGAAGTTAAAGCAGAACCCCCTTTTTCCTGTATTGCCGGCAGGTCTCGAGTGATCGTCGGTACCCGTACCTGAACGAAAGGGCGTCCCCACATATTGGCGGGAGGATTCGCCAACATTACTTCCTACCAATGGCATTTTCAACAAACCTGTCTCCTTCATTTTATCCCATGTCAAAGAATCATAACAATCCCAGGTTAAGCTTTTATTATGTTCTTTAGCCTTTCTAAAAAGATTATCGTAACAGAACCAATGGTTACCCTGATGTGATGTCGAGTACCCCATGATTCGCGACTGATAGATCGGCAACTCAGAAAGCAACTCGGGCCTACGCTCCCCTAAGATTGACGTAAAAATTCCCCATGCTTTGCCCCAATTGCCAATATTCTCATTCACTTTAAAGGCGGCCATTTTAGCGCGCCAAACACTCGGATGCATGAGATCTTTCTGACCCTTAACATGCTCCACCTCATAATGATCAACAAGCAACGAGAAGATGTTCACATACTCTCCCGCCCAAATCTTTTCTTTAATTGCCAAAGGAACATGTTGACCCAACCTTTCTCTACGAGAAGGTGCTGACTCATCCCTCGCAATCGGCAATGGCCGCTTACCTGCACCGGACGCTGCCTCTGCGGTCGCCATTGTCCCTTGTGGTTTGTCAACTACTGCAGCCGGCACGGACACCTTAGCTGCATCCCGTTTCTCGCGCAATTGCTTCATAAGCGCCTGCGCCTCGGCAGCCGTGGCGCCCTCGCTACTGTCGCCCAACCACGCTGCAAGTTGTGCTGCCAGCTCGGGCGGCATATCTTCGCCGGACACGGGGGTGACCACAACGGGAATCGGATTCCCTTCCTCCGGCACGGGAGCGGGTGTTTCGAGCGGGACCCTGGGACCTGGAATATCTCCCCCAGCCGCTCCTCTCCTAGGCCTCTTGGCTTTCCCTCCCGGGGCTGCTCCCTCCGACGGACGTTTTGGCCCCTCTTCCTCGTTTTTATCCATCCGCCTCTTTAGGTCGGCCATCTCCTTCATGAGAACGCGCAGCATCTGCTCGGTAGTCATTCGCTTTCCCACCTTCTTCGGCATTCTCCAGCAGAGTATCTAGAAAACAAACAAAAGGATTACAACGCTCAAAATTGGCTCTTCGTTCCGTCTCGAGCTCACGTGCAGCGAGGAGGTGCAGCTTCAGAGCACAGGAACAAGAGGATGTCTTCTGGTCTTGCGTCCCTTTTTATCCGTCTTCAGGGCGGGCGTAAACCCGCCCCTGCCTGCCCCGAGGGCGTGGCCAGCCGCGTCAGTGTCTAGGCCAGCCCACACTAGGGCAGGAAAAGGCGCGCCCCGGCTACGCCGCTTCAGGCATACCAGCCGGGACGCGCCTCCCGCCCAAAAATGGCTTCCCGGGGGGATCGAGGTACTCTGCCATACGTTCGGGGGGACCGAGTGGTCGCCCCTTTCCATTATTTCACTTCCCGAGCCCCTGGAAGCATGAAAATCACTTTAAACATGCTAATTTTAGCTCTAACACTGATGATCCACCTACAAATGTGAACTGACGTTCAAAAATAAAACATTTGAAAACGGACCATTTTCCACATTTCTGAAGCATGACGTAATGGGGGGGTGTTATCTCTTTTGTCGAAAATCAGCCGTTTTTGCTCGAACATTAAATGCCTCCAAATGGTATTTAATTAACTTCCCGGGGTGAAGAAACCCTTTTTGAGAACTCAGAGTGAGTAAATTGGCCATTTTCATGCACTTTTAACCATTCCATAAATCTTGTGTTTTGGGCCCCTGGAAGCATAAAAATCACTTTAAACATGCTAATTTTAGCTCTAACACTGATGATCCACCTACAAATGTGAACTGACGTTCAAAAATAAAACATTTGAAAACGGACCATTTTCCACATTTCTGAAGCATGACGTAATGGGGGGGTGTTATCTCTTTTGTCGAAAATCAGCCGTTTTTGCTCGAACATTAAATGCCTCCAAATGGTATTTATTTCACTTCCCGAGCCCCTGGAAGCATGAAAATCACTTTAAACATGCTAATTTTAGCTCTAACACTGATGATCCACCTACAAATGTGAACTGACGTTCAAAAATAAAACATTTGAAAACGGACCATTTTCCACATTTCTGAAGCATGACGTAATGGGGGGTGTTATCTCTTTTGTCGAAAATCAGCCGTTTTTGCTCGAACATTAAATGCCTCCAAATGGTATTTAATTAACTTCCCGAGCCCCTGGAAGCATGAAAATCACTTTAAACATGCTAATTTTAGCTCTAACACTGATGATCCACCTACAAATGTGAACTGACGTTCAAAAATAAAACATTTGAAAACGGACCATTTTCCACATTTCTGAAGCATGACGTAATGGGGGGGTGTTATCTCTTTTGTCGAAAATCAGCCGTTTTTGCTCGAACATTAAAATCCTCCAAATGGTATTTAATTAACTTCCCGAGCCCCTGGAAGCATGAAAATCACTTTAAACATGCTAATTTTAGCTCTAACACTGATGATCCACCTACAAATGTGAACTGACGTTCAAAAATAAAACATTTGAAAACGGACCATTTTCCACATTTCTGAAGCATGATGTAATGGGGGGGTGTTATCTCTTTTGTCGAAAATCAGCCGTTTTTGCTCTAACATTAAATGCCTCCAAATGGTATTTAGTTAACCTCCCGAGCCCCTGGAAGCATGAAAATCACTTTAAACATGCTAATTTTAGCTCTAACACTGATGATCCACCTACAAATGTGAACTGACGTTCAAAAATAAAACATTTGAAAACGGACCATTTTCCACATTTCTGAAGCATGATGTAATGAGGGGGTCTTATCTCTTTTGTCGAAAATCAGCCGTTTTTGCTCTAACATTAAATGCCTCCAAATGGTATTTAATTAACTTCCCGGGGTGAAGAAACCCTTTTTGAGAACTCAGAGTGAGTAAATTGGCCATTTTCATGCACTTTTAACCATTCCATAAAGCTTGTGTTTTGGGCCCCTGGAAGCATGAAAATCACTTTAAACATGCTAATTTTAGCTCTAACACTGATGATCCACCTACAAATGTGAACTGACGTTCAAAAATAAAACATTTGAAAACAGACCATTTTCCACATTTCTGAAGCATGACGTAATGGGGGGGTGTTATCTCTTTTGTCGAAAATCACCTGTTTTTGCTCGAACATTAAATGCCTCCAAATGGTATTTAATTAACTTCCCGGGGTGAAGAAACCCTTTTTGAGAACTCAGAGTGAGTAAATTGGCCATTTTCATGCACTTTTAATCATTCCATAAATCTTGTGTTTTGGGCCCCTGGAAGCATGAAAATCACTTTAAACATGCTAATTTTAGCTCTAACACTGATGATCCACCTACAAATGTGAACTGACGTTCAAAAATAAAACATTTGAAAACGGACCATTTTCCACATTTCTGAAGCATGACGTAATGGGGGGGTGTTATCTCTTTTGTCGAAAATCAGCCATTTTTGCTCTAACATTAAATGTCTCCAAATGGTATTTAATTAACTTCCCGGGGTGAAGAAACCCTTTTTGAGAACTCAGAGTGAGTAAATTGGCCATTTTCATGCACTTTTAACCATTCCATAAATCTTGTGTTTTGGGCCCCTGGAAGCATGAAAATCACTTTAAACATGCTAATTTTAGCTCTAACACTGATGATCCACCTACAAATGTGAACTGACGTTCAAAAATAAAACATTTGAAAACGGACCATTTTCCACATTTCTGAAGCATGACGTAATGGGGGGGGGGTGTTATCTCTTTTGTCGAAAATCAGCCGTTTTTGCTCTAACATTAAATGCCTCCAAATGGTATTTAATTAACTTCCCGGGGTGAAGAAACCCTTTTTGAGAACTCAGAGTGAGTAAATTGGCCATTTTCATGCACTTTTAACCATTCCATAAATCTTGTGTTTTGGGCCCCTGGAAGCATGAAAATCACTTTAAACATGCTAATTTTAGCTCTAACACTGATGATCCACCTACAAATGTGAACTGACGTTCAAAAATAAAACATTTGAAAACGGACCATTTTCCACATTTCTGAAGCATGACGTAATGGGGGGGTGTTATCTCTTTTGTCGAAAATCAGCCGTTTTTGCTCTAACATTAAATGCCTCCAAATGGTATTTAATTAACTTCCCGGGGTGAAGAAACCCTTTTTGAGAACTCAGAGTGAGTAAATTGGCCATTTTCATGCACTTTTAACCATTCCATAAATCTTGTGTTTTGGGCCCCTGGAAGCATGAAAATCACTTTAAACATGCTAATTTTAGCTCTAACACTGATGATCCACCTACAAATGTGAACTGACGTTCAAAAATAAAACATTTGAAAACGGACCATTTTCCACATTTCTGAAGCATGACGTAATGGGGTGGTGTTATCTCTTTTGTCGAAAATCAGCCGTTTTTGCTCGAACATTAAATGCCTCCAAATGGTATTTAATTAACTTCCTGGGGTGAAGAAACCCTTTTTGAGAACTCAGAGTGAGTAAATTGGCCATTTTCATGCACTTTTAATCATTCCATAAATCTTGTGTTTTGGGCCCCTGGAAGCATGAAAATCACTTTAAACATGCTAATTTTAGCTCTAACACTGATGATCCACCTACAAATGTGAACTGACGTTCAAAAATAAAACATTTGAAAACGGACCATTTTCCACATTTCTGAAGCATGACGTAATGGGGGGGTGTTATCTCTTTTGTCGAAAATCAGCCGTTTTTGCTCTAACATTAAATGCCTCCAAATGGTATTTAATTAACTTCCCGGGGTGAAGAAACCCTTTTTGAGAACTCAGAGTGAGTAAATTGGCCATTTTCATGCACTTTTAACCATTCCATAAATCTTGTGTTTTGGGCCCCTGGAAGCATGAAAATCACTTTAAACATGCTAATTTTAGCTCTAACACTGATGATCCACCTACAAATGTGAACTGACGTTCAAAAATAAAACATTTGAAAACGGACCATTTTCCACATTTCTGAAGCATGACGTAATGGGGGGGGGGTGTTATCTCTTTTGTCGAAAATCAGCCGTTTTTGCTCTAACATTAAATGCCTCCAAATGGTATTTAATTAACTTCCCGGGGTGAAGAAACCCTTTTTGAGAACTCAGAGTGAGTAAATTGGCCATTTTCATGCACTTTTAACCATTCCATAAATCTTGTGTTTTGGGCCCCTGGAAGCATGAAAATCACTTTAAACATGCTAATTTTAGCTCTAACACTGATGATCCACCTACAAATGTGAACTGACGTTCAAAAATAAAACATTTGAAAACGGACCATTTTCCACATTTCTGAAGCATGACGTAATGGGGGGGTGTTATCTCTTTTGTCGAAAATCAGCCGTTTTTGCTCTAACATTAAATGCCTCCAAATGGTATTTAATTAACTTCCCGGGGTGAAGAAACCCTTTTTGAGAACTCAGAGTGAGTAAATTGGCCATTTTCATGCACTTTTAACCATTCCATAAATCTTGTGTTTTGGGCCCCTGGAAGCATGAAAATCACTTTAAACATGCTAATTTTAGCTCTAACACTGATGATCCACCTACAAATGTGAACTGACGTTCAAAAATAAAACATTTGAAAACGGACCATTTTCCACATTTCTGAAGCATGACGTAATGGGGGGGTGTTATCTCTTTTGTCGAAAATCAGCCGTTTTTGCTTGAACATTAAATGCCTCCAAATGGTATTTAATTAACTTCCCGGGATGAAGAAACCCTTTTTGAGAACTCAGAGTGAGTAAATTGGCCATTTTCATGCACTTTTGACCATTCCATAAATCTTGTGTTTTGGGCCCCTGGAAGCATGAAAATCACTTTAAACATGCTAATTTTAGCTCTAACACTGATGATCCACCTACAAATGTGAACTGACGTTCAAAAATAAAACATTTGAAAACGGACCATTTTCCACATTTCTGAAGCATGACGTAATGGGGGGGTGTTATCTCTTTTGTCGAAAATCAGCCGTTTTTGCTCGAACATTAAATGCCTCCAAATGGTATTTAATTAACTTCCCGAGCCCCTGGAAGCATGAAAATCACTTTAAACATGCTAATTTTAGCTCTAACACTGATGATCCACCTACAAATGTGAACTGACGTTCGAAAATAAAACATTTGAAAACGGACCATTTTCCACATTTCTGAAGCATGACGTAATGGGGGGGTGTTATCTCTTTTGTCGAAAATCTGCCGTTTTTGCTCGAACATTAAATGCCTCCAAATGGTATTTATTTCACTTCCCGAGCCCCTGGAAGCATGAAAATCACTTTAAACATGCTAATTTTAGCTCTAACACTGATGATCCACCTACAAATGTGAACTGACGTTCAAAAATAAAACATTTGAAAACGGACCATTTTCCACATTTCTGAAGCATGACGTAATGGGGGGGTGTTATCTCTTTTGTCGAAAATCAGCCGTTTTTGCTCGAACATTAAATGCCTCCAAATGGTATTTAATTAACTTCCCGAGCCCCTGGAAGCATGAAAATCACTTTAAACATGCTAATTTTAGGTCTAACACTGATGATCCACCTACAAATGTGAACTGACGTTCAAAAATAAAACATTTGAAAACGGACCATTTTCCACATTTCTGAAGCATGACGTAATGGGGGGGTGTTATCTCTTTTTTCGAAAATCAGCCGTTTTTGCTCGAACATTAAATGCCTCCAAATGGTATTTAATTAACTTCCCAAGCCCCTGGAAGCATGAAAATCACTTTAAACATGCTAATTTTAGCTCTAACACTGATGATCCACCTACAAATGTGAACTGACGTTCAAAAATAAAACATTTGAAAACGGACTATTTTCCACATTTCTGAAGCATGACGTAATGGGGGGGTGTTATCTCTTTTGTCGAAAATCAGCCGTTTTTGCTCGAACATTAAATGCCTCCAAATGGTATTTAATTAACTTCCCGGGGTGAAGAAACCCTTTTTGAGAACTCAGAGTGAGTAAATTGGCCATTTTCATGCACTTTTAACCATTCCATAAATCTTGTGTTTTGGGCCCCTGGAAGCATTAAAATCACTTTAAACATGCTAATTTTAGCTCTAACACTGATGATCCACCTACAAATGTGAACTGACGTTCAAAAATAAAACATTTGAAAACGGACCATTTTCCACATTTCTGAAGCATGACGTAATGGGGGGGTGTTATCTCTTTTGTCGAAAATCAGCCGTTTTTGCTCTAACATTAAATGCCTCCAAATGGTATTTAATTAACTTCCCGGGGTGAAGAAACCCTTTTTGAGAACTCAGAGTGAGTAAATTGGCCATTTTCATGCACTTTTAACCATTCCATAAATCTTGTGTTTTGGGCCCCTGGAAGCATGAAAATCACTTTAAACATGCTAATTTTAGCTCTAACACTGATGATCCACCTACAAATGTGAACTGACGTTCAAAAATAAAACATTTGAAAACGGACCATTTTCCACATTTCTGAAGCATGACGTAATGGGGGGGTGTTATCTCTTTTGTCGAAAATCAGCCGTTTTTGCTTGAACATTAAATGCCTCCAAATGGTATTTAATTAACTTCCCGGGATGAAGAAACCCTTTTTGAGAACTCAGAGTGAGTAAATTGGCCATTTTCATGCACTTTTGACCATTCCATAAATCTTGTGTTTTGGGCCCCTGGAAGCATGAAAATCACTTTAAACATGCTAATTTTAGCTCTAACACTGATGATCCACCTACAAATGTGAACTGACGTTCAAAAATAAAACATTTGAAAACGGACCATTTTCCACATTTCTGAAGCATGACGTAATGGGGGGGTGTTATCTCTTTTGTCGAAAATCAGCCGTTTTTGCTCGAACATTAAATGCCTCCAAATGGTATTTAATTAACTTCCCGAGCCCCTGGAAGCATGAAAATCACTTTAAACATGCTAATTTTAGCTCTAACACTGATGATCCACCTACAAATGTGAACTGACGTTCGAAAATAAAACATTTGAAAACGGACCATTTTCCACATTTCTGAAGCATGACGTAATGGGGGGGTGTTATCTCTTTTGTCGAAAATCTGCCGTTTTTGCTCGAACATTAAATGCCTCCAAATGGTATTTATTTCACTTCCCGAGCCCCTGGAAGCATGAAAATCACTTTAAACATGCTAATTTTAGCTCTAACACTGATGATCCACCTACAAATGTGAACTGACGTTCAAAAATAAAACATTTGAAAAAGGACCATTTTCCACATTTCTGAAGCATGACGTAATGGGGGGGTGTTATCTCTTTTGTCGAAAATCAGCCGTTTTTGCTCGAACATTAAATGCCTCCAAATGGTATTTAATTAACTTCCCGAGCCCCTGGAAGCATGAAAATCACTTTAAACATGCTAATTTTAGGTCTAACACTGATGATCCACCTACAAATGTGAACTGACGTTCAAAAATAAAACATTTGAAAACGGACCATTTTCCACATTTCTGAAGCATGACGTAATGGGGGGGTGTTATCTCTTTTTTCGAAAATCAGCCGTTTTTGCTCGAACATTAAATGCCTCCAAATGGTATTTAATTAACTTCCCGAGCCCCTGGAAGCATGAAAATCACTTTAAACATGCTAATTTTAGCTCTAACACTGATGATCCACCTACAAATGTGAACTGACGTTCAAAAATAAAACATTTGAAAACGGACTATTTTCCACATTTCTGAAGCATGACGTAATGGGGGGGTGTTATCTCTTTTGTCGAAAATCAGCCGTTTTTGCTCGAACATTAAATGCCTCCAAATGGTATTTAATTAACTTCCCGGGGTGAAGAAACCCTTTTTGAGAACTCAGAGTGAGTAAATTGGCCATTTTCATGCACTTTTAACCATTCCATAAATCTTGTGTTTTGGGCCCCTGGAAGCATGAAAATCACTTTAAACATGCTAATTTTAGCTCTAACACTGATGATCCACCTACAAATGTGAACTGACGTTCAAAAATAAAACATTTGAAAACGGACCATTTTCCACATTTCTGAAGCATGACGTAATGGGGGGGTGTTATCTCTTTTGTCGAAAATCAGCCGTTTTTGCTCGAACATTAAATGCCTCCAAATGGTATTTAATTAACTTCCCGGGGTGAAGAAACCCTTTTTGAGAACTCAGAGTGAGTAAATTGGCCATTTTCATGCACTTTTAACCATTCCATAAATCTTGTGTTTTGGGCCCCTGGAAGCATGAAAATCACTTTAAACATGCTAATTTTAGCTCTAACACTGATGATCCACCTACAAATGTGAACTGACGTTTAAAAATAAAACATTTGAAAACGTATCATTTTCCACATTTCTGAAGCATGACGTAATGGGGGGGTGTTATCTCTTTTGTCGAAAATCAGCCGTTTTTGCTCGAACATTAAATGCCTCCAAATGGTATTTAATTAACTTCCCGGGGTGAAGAAACCCTTTTTGAGAACTCAGAGTGAGTAAATTGGCCATTTTCATGCACTTTTAACCATTCCATAAATCTTGTGTTTTGGGCCCCTGGAAGCATGAAAATCACTTTAAACATGATAATTTTAGCTCTAACACTGATGATCCACCTACAAATGTGAACTGACGTTCAAAAATGAAACATTTGAAAACGGACCATTTTCCACATTTCTGAAGCATGACGTAATGGGGGGGTGTTATCTCTTTTGTCGAAAATCAGCCGTTTTTGCTCGAACATTAAATGCCTCCAAATGGTATTTAATTAACTTCCCGGGGTGAAGAAACCCTTTTTGAGAACTCAGAGTGAGTAAATTGGCCATTTTCATGCACTTTTAACCATTCCATAAATCTTGTGTTTTGGGCCCCTGGAAGCATAAAAATCACTTTAAACATGCTAATTTTAGCTCTAACACTGATGATCCACCTACAAATGTGAACTGACGTTCAAAAATAAAACATTTGAAAACGGACCATTTTCCACATTTCTGAAGCATGACGTAATGGGGGGGTGTTATCTCTTTTGTCGAAAATCAGCCGTTTTTGCTCGAACATTAAATGCCTCCAAATGGTATTTATTTCACTTCCCGAGCCCCTGGAAGCATGAAAATCACTTTAAACATGCTAATTTTAGCTCTAACACTGATGATCCACCTACAAATGTGAACTGACGTTCAAAAATAAAACATTTGAAAACGGACCATTTTCCACATTTCTGAAGCATGACGTAATGGGGGGTGTTATCTCTTTTGTCGAAAATCAGCCGTTTTTGCTCGAACATTAAATGCCTCCAAATGGTATTTAATTAACTTCCCGAGCCCCTGGAAGCATGAAAATCACTTTAAACATGCTAATTTTAGCTCTAACACTGATGATCCACCTACAAATGTGAACTGACGTTCAAAAATAAAACATTTGAAAACGGACCATTTTCCACATTTCTGAAGCATGACGTAATGGGGGGGTGTTATCTCTTTTGTCGAAAATCAGCCGTTTTTGCTCGAACATTAAAATCCTCCAAATGGTATTTAATTAACTTCCCGAGCCCCTGGAAGCATGAAAATCACTTTAAACATGCTAATTTTAGCTCTAACACTGATGATCCACCTACAAATGTGAACTGACGTTCAAAAATAAAACATTTGAAAACGGACCATTTTCCACATTTCTGAAGCATGACGTAATGGGGGGGTGTTATCTCTTTTGTCGAAAATCAGCCGTTTTTGCTCTAACATTAAATGCCTCCAAATGGTATTTAGTTAACCTCCCGAGCCCCTGGAAGCATGAAAATCACTTTAAACATGCTAATTTTAGCTCTAACACTGATGATCCACCTACAAATGTGAACTGACGTTCAAAAATAAAACATTTGAAAACGGACCATTTTCCACATTTCTGAAGCATGATGTAATGAGGGGGTCTTATCTCTTTTGTCGAAAATCAGCCGTTTTTGCTCTAACATTAAATGCCTCCAAATGGTATTTAATTAACTTCCCGGGGTGAAGAAACCCTTTTTGAGAACTCAGAGTGAGTAAATTGGCCATTTTCATGCACTTTTAACCATTCCATAAAGCTTGTGTTTTGGGCCCCTGGAAGCATGAAAATCACTTTAAACATGCTAATTTTAGCTCTAACACTGATGATCCACCTACAAATGTGAACTGACGTTCAAAAATAAAACATTTGAAAACAGACCATTTTCCACATTTCTGAAGCATGACGTAATGGGGGGGTGTTATCTCTTTTGTCGAAAATCACCTGTTTTTGCTCGAACATTAAATGCCTCCAAATGGTATTTAATTAACTTCCCGGGGTGAAGAAACCCTTTTTGAGAACTCAGAGTGAGTAAATTGGCCATTTTCATGCACTTTTAATCATTCCATAAATCTTGTGTTTTGGGCCCCTGGAAGCATGAAAATCACTTTAAACATGCTAATTTTAGCTCTAACACTGATGATCCACCTACAAATGTGAACTGACGTTCAAAAATAAAACATTTGAAAACGGACCATTTTCCACATTTCTGAAGCATGACGTAATGGGGGGGTGTTATCTCTTTTGTCGAAAATCAGCCATTTTTGCTCTAACATTAAATGTCTCCAAATGGTATTTAATTAACTTCCCGGGGTGAAGAAACCCTTTTTGAGAACTCAGAGTGAGTAAATTGGCCATTTTCATGCACTTTTAACCATTCCATAAATCTTGTGTTTTGGGCCCCTGGAAGCATGAAAATCACTTTAAACATGCTAATTTTAGCTCTAACACTGATGATCCACCTACAAATGTGAACTGACGTTCAAAAATAAAACATTTGAAAACGGACCATTTTCCACATTTCTGAAGCATGACGTAATGGGGGGGGGGTGTTATCTCTTTTGTCGAAAATCAGCCGTTTTTGCTCTAACATTAAATGCCTCCAAATGGTATTTAATTAACTTCCCGGGGTGAAGAAACCCTTTTTGAGAACTCAGAGTGAGTAAATTGGCCATTTTCATGCACTTTTAACCATTCCATAAATCTTGTGTTTTGGGCCCCTGGAAGCATGAAAATCACTTTAAACATGCTAATTTTAGCTCTAACACTGATGATCCACCTACAAATGTGAACTGACGTTCAAAAATAAAACATTTGAAAACGGACCATTTTCCACATTTCTGAAGCATGACGTAATGGGGGGGTGTTATCTCTTTTGTCGAAAATCAGCCGTTTTTGCTCTAACATTAAATGCCTCCAAATGGTATTTAATTAACTTCCCGGGGTGAAGAAACCCTTTTTGAGAACTCAGAGTGAGTAAATTGGCCATTTTCATGCACTTTTAACCATTCCATAAATCTTGTGTTTTGGGCCCCTGGAAGCATGAAAATCACTTTAAACATGCTAATTTTAGCTCTAACACTGATGATCCACCTACAAATGTGAACTGACGTTCAAAAATAAAACATTTGAAAACGGACCATTTTCCACATTTCTGAAGCATGACGTAATGGGGTGGTGTTATCTCTTTTGTCGAAAATCAGCCGTTTTTGCTCGAACATTAAATGCCTCCAAATGGTATTTAATTAACTTCCTGGGGTGAAGAAACCCTTTTTGAGAACTCAGAGTGAGTAAATTGGCCATTTTCATGCACTTTTAATCATTCCATAAATCTTGTGTTTTGGGCCCCTGGAAGCATGAAAATCACTTTAAACATGCTAATTTTAGCTCTAACACTGATGATCCACCTACAAATGTGAACTGACGTTCAAAAATAAAACATTTGAAAACGGACCATTTTCCACATTTCTGAAGCATGACGTAATGGGGGGGTGTTATCTCTTTTGTCGAAAATCAGCCGTTTTTGCTCTAACATTAAATGCCTCCAAATGGTATTTAATTAACTTCCCGGGGTGAAGAAACCCTTTTTGAGAACTCAGAGTGAGTAAATTGGCCATTTTCATGCACTTTTAACCATTCCATAAATCTTGTGTTTTGGGCCCCTGGAAGCATGAAAATCACTTTAAACATGCTAATTTTAGCTCTAACACTGATGATCCACCTACAAATGTGAACTGACGTTCAAAAATAAAACATTTGAAAACGGACCATTTTCCACATTTCTGAAGCATGACGTAATGGGGGGGGGGTGTTATCTCTTTTGTCGAAAATCAGCCGTTTTTGCTCTAACATTAAATGCCTCCAAATGGTATTTAATTAACTTCCCGGGGTGAAGAAACCCTTTTTGAGAACTCAGAGTGAGTAAATTGGCCATTTTCATGCACTTTTAACCATTCCATAAATCTTGTGTTTTGGGCCCCTGGAAGCATGAAAATCACTTTAAACATGCTAATTTTAGCTCTAACACTGATGATCCACCTACAAATGTGAACTGACGTTCAAAAATAAAACATTTGAAAACGGACCATTTTCCACATTTCTGAAGCATGACGTAATGGGGGGGTGTTATCTCTTTTGTCGAAAATCAGCCGTTTTTGCTCTAACATTAAATGCCTCCAAATGGTATTTAATTAACTTCCCGGGGTGAAGAAACCCTTTTTGAGAACTCAGAGTGAGTAAATTGGCCATTTTCATGCACTTTTAACCATTCCATAAATCTTGTGTTTTGGGCCCCTGGAAGCATGAAAATCACTTTAAACATGCTAATTTTAGCTCTAACACTGATGATCCACCTACAAATGTGAACTGACGTTCAAAAATAAAACATTTGAAAACGGACCATTTTCCACATTTCTGAAGCATGACGTAATGGGGGGGTGTTATCTCTTTTGTCGAAAATCAGCCGTTTTTGCTTGAACATTAAATGCCTCCAAATGGTATTTAATTAACTTCCCGGGATGAAGAAACCCTTTTTGAGAACTCAGAGTGAGTAAATTGGCCATTTTCATGCACTTTTGACCATTCCATAAATCTTGTGTTTTGGGCCCCTGGAAGCATGAAAATCACTTTAAACATGCTAATTTTAGCTCTAACACTGATGATCCACCTACAAATGTGAACTGACGTTCAAAAATAAAACATTTGAAAACGGACCATTTTCCACATTTCTGAAGCATGACGTAATGGGGGGGTGTTATCTCTTTTGTCGAAAATCAGCCGTTTTTGCTCGAACATTAAATGCCTCCAAATGGTATTTAATTAACTTCCCGAGCCCCTGGAAGCATGAAAATCACTTTAAACATGCTAATTTTAGCTCTAACACTGATGATCCACCTACAAATGTGAACTGACGTTCGAAAATAAAACATTTGAAAACGGACCATTTTCCACATTTCTGAAGCATGACGTAATGGGGGGGTGTTATCTCTTTTGTCGAAAATCTGCCGTTTTTGCTCGAACATTAAATGCCTCCAAATGGTATTTATTTCACTTCCCGAGCCCCTGGAAGCATGAAAATCACTTTAAACATGCTAATTTTAGCTCTAACACTGATGATCCACCTACAAATGTGAACTGACGTTCAAAAATAAAACATTTGAAAACGGACCATTTTCCACATTTCTGAAGCATGACGTAATGGGGGGGTGTTATCTCTTTTGTCGAAAATCAGCCGTTTTTGCTCGAACATTAAATGCCTCCAAATGGTATTTAATTAACTTCCCGAGCCCCTGGAAGCATGAAAATCACTTTAAACATGCTAATTTTAGGTCTAACACTGATGATCCACCTACAAATGTGAACTGACGTTCAAAAATAAAACATTTGAAAACGGACCATTTTCCACATTTCTGAAGCATGACGTAATGGGGGGGTGTTATCTCTTTTTTCGAAAATCAGCCGTTTTTGCTCGAACATTAAATGCCTCCAAATGGTATTTAATTAACTTCCCAAGCCCCTGGAAGCATGAAAATCACTTTAAACATGCTAATTTTAGCTCTAACACTGATGATCCACCTACAAATGTGAACTGACGTTCAAAAATAAAACATTTGAAAACGGACTATTTTCCACATTTCTGAAGCATGACGTAATGGGGGGGTGTTATCTCTTTTGTCGAAAATCAGCCGTTTTTGCTCGAACATTAAATGCCTCCAAATGGTATTTAATTAACTTCCCGGGGTGAAGAAACCCTTTTTGAGAACTCAGAGTGAGTAAATTGGCCATTTTCATGCACTTTTAACCATTCCATAAATCTTGTGTTTTGGGCCCCTGGAAGCATGAAAATCACTTTAAACATGCTAATTTTAGCTCTAACACTGATGATCCACCTACAAATGTGAACTGACGTTCAAAAATAAAACATTTGAAAACGGACCATTTTCCACATTTCTGAAGCATGACGTAATGGGGGGGTGTTATCTCTTTTGTCGAAAATCAGCCGTTTTTGCTCTAACATTAAATGCCTCCAAATGGTATTTAATTAACTTCCCGGGGTGAAGAAACCCTTTTTGAGAACTCAGAGTGAGTAAATTGGCCATTTTCATGCACTTTTAACCATTCCATAAATCTTGTGTTTTGGGCCCCTGGAAGCATGAAAATCACTTTAAACATGCTAATTTTAGCTCTAACACTGATGATCCACCTACAAATGTGAACTGACGTTCAAAAATAAAACATTTGAAAACGGACCATTTTCCACATTTCTGAAGCATGACGTAATGGGGGGGTGTTATCTCTTTTGTCGAAAATCAGCCGTTTTTGCTTGAACATTAAATGCCTCCAAATGGTATTTAATTAACTTCCCGGGATGAAGAAACCCTTTTTGAGAACTCAGAGTGAGTAAATTGGCCATTTTCATGCACTTTTGACCATTCCATAAATCTTGTGTTTTGGGCCCCTGGAAGCATGAAAATCACTTTAAACATGCTAATTTTAGCTCTAACACTGATGATCCACCTACAAATGTGAACTGACGTTCAAAAATAAAACATTTGAAAACGGACCATTTTCCACATTTCTGAAGCATGACGTAATGGGGGGGTGTTATCTCTTTTGTCGAAAATCAGCCGTTTTTGCTCGAACATTAAATGCCTCCAAATGGTATTTAATTAACTTCCCGAGCCCCTGGAAGCATGAAAATCACTTTAAACATGCTAATTTTAGCTCTAACACTGATGATCCACCTACAAATGTGAACTGACGTTCGAAAATAAAACATTTGAAAACGGACCATTTTCCACATTTCTGAAGCATGACGTAATGGGGGGGTGTTATCTCTTTTGTCGAAAATCTGCCGTTTTTGCTCGAACATTAAATGCCTCCAAATGGTATTTATTTCACTTCCCGAGCCCCTGGAAGCATGAAAATCACTTTAAACATGCTAATTTTAGCTCTAACACTGATGATCCACCTACAAATGTGAACTGACGTTCAAAAATAAAACATTTGAAAACGGACCATTTTCCACATTTCTGAAGCATGACGTAATGGGGGGGTGTTATCTCTTTTGTCGAAAATCAGCCGTTTTTGCTCGAACATTAAATGCCTCCAAATGGTATTTAATTAACTTCCCGAGCCCCTGGAAGCATGAAAATCACTTTAAACATGCTAATTTTAGGTCTAACACTGATGATCCACCTACAAATGTGAACTGACGTTCAAAAATAAAACATTTGAAAACGGACCATTTTCCACATTTCTGAAGCATGACGTAATGGGGGGGTGTTATCTCTTTTTTCGAAAATCAGCCGTTTTTGCTCGAACATTAAATGCCTCCAAATGGTATTTAATTAACTTCCCGAGCCCCTGGAAGCATGAAAATCACTTTAAACATGCTAATTTTAGCTCTAACACTGATGATCCACCTACAAATGTGAACTGACGTTCAAAAATAAAACATTTGAAAACGGACTATTTTCCACATTTCTGAAGCATGACGTAATGGGGGGGTGTTATCTCTTTTGTCGAAAATCAGCCGTTTTTGCTCGAACATTAAATGCCTCCAAATGGTATTTAATTAACTTCCCGGGGTGAAGAAACCCTTTTTGAGAACTCAGAGTGAGTAAATTGGCCATTTTCATGCACTTTTAACCATTCCATAAATCTTGTGTTTTGGGCCCCTGGAAGCATGAAAATCACTTTAAACATGCTAATTTTAGCTCTAACACTGATGATCCACCTACAAATGTGAACTGACGTTCAAAAATAAAACATTTGAAAACGGACCATTTTCCACATTTCTGAAGCATGACGTAATGGGGGGGTGTTATCTCTTTTGTCGAAAATCAGCCGTTTTTGCTCGAACATTAAATGCCTCCAAATGGTATTTAATTAACTTCCCGGGGTGAAGAAACCCTTTTTGAGAACTCAGAGTGAGTAAATTGGCCATTTTCATGCACTTTTAACCATTCCATAAATCTTGTGTTTTGGGCCCCTGGAAGCATGAAAATCACTTTAAACATGCTAATTTTAGCTCTAACACTGATGATCCACCTACAAATGTGAACTGACGTTTAAAAATAAAACATTTGAAAACGTATCATTTTCCACATTTCTGAAGCATGACGTAATGGGGGGGTGTTATCTCTTTTGTCGAAAATCAGCCGTTTTTGCTCGAACATTAAATGCCTCCAAATGGTATTTAATTAACTTCCCGGGGTGAAGAAACCCTTTTTGAGAACTCAGAGTGAGTAAATTGGCCATTTTCATGCACTTTTAACCATTCCATAAATCTTGTGTTTTGGGCCCCTGGAAGCATGAAAATCACTTTAAACATGATAATTTTAGCTCTAACACTGATGATCCACCTACAAATGTGAACTGACGTTCAAAAATGAAACATTTGAAAACGGACCATTTTCCACATTTCTGAAGCATGACGTAATGGGGGGGTGTTATCTCTTTTGTCGAAAATCAGCCGTTTTTGCTCGAACATTAAATGCCTCCAAATGGTATTTAATTAACTTCCCGGGGTGAAGAAACCCTTTTTGAGAACTCAGAGTGAGTAAATTGGCCATTTTCATGCACTTTTAACCATTCCATAAATCTTGTGTTTTGGGCCCCTGGAAGCATGAAAATCACTTTAAACATGCTAATTTTAGCTCTAACACTGATGATCCACCTACAAATGTGAACTGACGTTCAAAAATAAATCATTTGAAAACGGACCATTTTCCACATTTCTGAAGCATGACGTAATGGGGGGTGTTATCTCTTTTGTCGAAAATCAGCCGTTTTTGCTCGAACATTAAATGCCTCCAAATGGTATTTAATTAACTTCCCGAGCCCCTGGAAGCATGAAAATCACTTTAAACATGCTAATTTTAGCTCTAACACTGATGATCCACCTACAAATGTGAACTGACGTTCAAAAATAAAACATTTGAAAACGGACCATTTTCCACATTTCTGAAGCATGACGTAATGGGGGGGTGTTATCTCTTTTGTCGAAAATCAGCCGTTTTTGCTCGAACATTAAATGCCTCCAAATGGTATTAATTTCACTTCCCGAGCCCCTGGAAGCATGAAAATCACTTTAAACATGCTAATTTTAGCTCTAACACTGATGATCCACCTACAAATGTGAACTGACGTTCAAAAATGAAACATTTGAATACGGACCATTTTCCACATTTCTGAAGCATGACGTAATGGGGGGGTGTTATCTCTTTTGTCGAAAATCAGCCGTTTTTGCTCGAACATTAAAATCCTCCAAATGGTATTTAATTAACTTCCCGAGCCCCTGGAAGCATGAAAATCACTTTAAACATGCTAATTTTAGCTCTAACACTGATGATCCACCTACAAATGTGAACTGACGTTCAAAAATAAAACATTTGAAAACGGACCATTTTCCACATTTCTGAAGCATGACGTAATGGGGGGGTGTTATCTCTTTTGTCGAAAATCAGCCGTTTTTGCTCTAACATTAAATGCCTCCAAATGGTATTTAATTAACTTCCCGGGGTGAAGAAACCCTTTTTGAGAACTCAGAGTGAGTAAATTGGCCATTTTCATGCTTTTTTAACCATTCCATAAATCTTGTGTTTTGGGCCCCTGGAAGCATGAAAATCACTTTAAACATGCTAATTTTAGCTCTAACACTGATGATCCACCTACAAATGTGAACTGACGTTCAAAAATAAAACATTTGAAAACGGACCATTTTCCACATTTCTGAAGCATGACGTAATGGGGGGTGTTATCTCTTTTGTCGAAAATCAGCCGTTTTTGCTCGAACATTAAATGCCTCCAAATGGTATTTAATTAACTTCCCGAGCCCCTGGAAGCATGAAAATCACTTTAAACATGCTAATTTTAGCTCTAACACTGATGATCCACCTACAAATGTGATTTGACGTTCAAAAATAAAACATTTGAAAACGGACCATTTTCCACATTTCTGAAGCATGACGTAATGGGGGGTGTTATCTCTTTTGTCGAAAATCAGCCGTTTTTGCTCGAACATTAAATGCCTCCAAATGGTATTTAATTAACTTCCCGAGCCCCTGGAAGCATGAAAATCACTTTAAACATGCTAATTTTAGCTCTAACACTGATGATCCACCTACAAATGTGAACTGACGTTCAAAAATAAAACATTTGAAAACGGACCATTTTCCACATTTCTGAAGCATGACGTAATATGGGGGTGTTATCTCTTTTTTCGAAAATCAGCCGTTTTTGCTCGAACATTAAATGCCTCCAAATGGTATTTAATTAACTTCCCGAGCCCCTGGAAGCATGAAAATCACTTTAAACATGCTAATTTTAGCTCTAACACTGATGATCCACCTACAAATGTGAACTGACGTTCAAAAATAAAACATTTGAAAACGGACCATTTTCCACATTTCTGAAGCATGACGTAATGGGGGGGTGTTATCTCTTTTGTCGAAAATCAGCCGTTTTTGCTCGAACATTAAAATCCTCCAAATGGTATTTAATTAACTTCCCGAGCCCCTGGAAGCATGAAAATCACTTTAAACATGCTAATTTTAGCTCTAACACTGATGATCCACCTACAAATGTGAACTGACGTTCAAAAATAAAACATTTGAAAACGGACCATTTTCCACATTTCTGAAGCATGACGTAATGGGGGGGTGTTATCTCTTTTGTCGAAAATCAGCCGTTTTTGCTCTAACATTAAATGCCTCCAAATGGTATTTAGTTAACCTCCCGAGCCCCTGGAAGCATGAAAATCACTTTAAACATGCTAATTTTAGCTCTAACACTGATGATCCACCTACAAATGTGAACTGACGTTCAAAAATAAAACATTTGAAAACGGACCATTTTCCACATTTCTGAAGCATGATGTAATGAGGGGGTCTTATCTCTTTTGTCGAAAATCAGCCGTTTTTGCTCTAACATTAAATGCCTCCAAATGGTATTTAATTAACTTCCCGGGGTGAAGAAACCCTTTTTGAGAACTCAGAGTGAGTAAATTGGCCATTTTCATGCACTTTTAACCATTCCATAAAGCTTGTGTTTTGGGCCCCTGGAAGCATGAAAATCACTTTAAACATGCTAATTTTAGCTCTAACACTGATGATCCACCTACAAATGTGAACTGACGTTCAAAAATAAAACATTTGAAAACGGACCATTTTCCACATTTCTGAAGCATGACGTAATGGGGGGGTGTTATCTCTTTTGTCGAAAATCAGCCGTTTTTGCTCGAACATTAAAATCCTCCAAATGGTATTTAATTAACTTCCCGAGCCCCTGGAAGCATGAAAATCACTTTAAACATGCTAATTTTAGCTCTAACACTGATGATCCACCTACAAATGTGAACTGACGTTCAAAAATAAAACATTTGAAAACGGACCATTTTCCACATTTCTGAAGCATGACGTAATGGGGGGGTGTTATCTCTTTTGTCGAAAATCAGCCGTTTTTGCTCTAACATTAAATGCCTCCAAATGGTATTTAGTTAACCTCCCGAGCCCCTGGAAGCATGAAAATCACTTTAAACATGCTAATTTTAGCTCTAACACTGATGATCCACCTACAAATGTGAACTGACGTTCAAAAATAAAACATTTGAAAACGGACCATTTTCCACATTTCTGAAGCATGATGTAATGAGGGGGTCTTATCTCTTTTGTCGAAAATCAGCCGTTTTTGCTCTAACATTAAATGCCTCCAAATGGTATTTAATTAACTTCCCGGGGTGAAGAAACCCTTTTTGAGAACTCAGAGTGAGTAAATTGGCCATTTTCATGCACTTTTAACCATTCCATAAAGCTTGTGTTTTGGGCCCCTGGAAGCATGAAAATCACTTTAAACATGCTAATTTTAGCTCTAACACTGATGATCCACCTACAAATGTGAACTGACGTTCAAAAATAAAACATTTGAAAACGGACCATTTTCCACATTTCTGAAGCATGACGTAATGGGGGGGTGTTATCTCTTTTGTCGAAAATCAGCCGTTTTTGCTCGAACATTAAATGCCTCCAAATGGTATTTAATTAACTTCCCGGGGTGAAGAAACCCTTTTTGAGAACTCAGAGTGAGTAAATTGGCCATTTTCATGCACTTTTAATCATTCCATAAATCTTGTGTTTTGGGCCCCTGGAAGCATGAAAATCACTTTAAACATGCTAATTTTAGCTCTAACACTGATGATCCACCTACAAATGTGAACTGACGTTCAAAAATAAAACATTTGAAAACGGACCATTTTCCACATTTCTGAAGCATGACGTAATGGGGGGTGTTATCTCTTTTGTCGAAAATCAGCCATTTTTGCTCTAACATTAAATGTCTCCAAATGGTATTTAATTAACTTCCCGGGGTGAAGAAACCCTTTTTGAGAACTCAGAGTGAGTAAATTGGCCATTTTCATGCACTTTTAACCATTCCATAAATCTTGTGTTTTGGGCCCCTGGAAGCATGAAAATCACTTTAAACATGCTAATTTTAGCTCTAACACTGATGATCCACCTACAAATGTGAACTGACGTTCAAAAATAAAACATTTGAAAACGGACCATTTTCCACATTTCTGAAGCATGACGTAATGGGGGGGGGTGTTATCTCTTTTGTCGAAAATCAGCCGTTTTTGCTCTAACATTAAATGCCTCCAAATGGTATTTAATTAACTTCCCGGGGTGAAGAAACCCTTTTTGAGAACTCAGAGTGAGTAAATTGGCCATTTTCATGCACTTTTAACCATTCCATAAATCTTGTGTTTTGGGCCCCTGGAAGCATGAAAATCACTTTAAACATGCTAATTTTAGCTCTAACACTGATGATCCACCTACAAATGTGAACTGACGTTCAAAAATAAAACATTTGAAAACGGACCATTTTCCACATTTCTGAAGCATGACGTAATGGGGGGGTGTTATCTCTTTTGTCGAAAATCAGCCGTTTTTGCTCTAACATTAAATGCCTCCAAATGGTATTTAATTAACTTCCCGGGGTGAAGAAACCTTTTTTGAGAACTCAGAGTGAGTAAATTGGCCATTTTCATGCACTTTTAACCATTCCATAAATCTTGTGTTTTGGGCCCCTGGAAGCATGAAAATCACTTTAAACATGCTAATTTTAGCTCTAACACTGATGATCCACCTACAAATGTGAACTGACGTTCAAAAATAAAACATTTGAAAACGGACCATTTTCCACATTTCTGAAGCATGACGTAATGGGGGGGTGTTATCTCTTTTGTCGAAAATCAGCCGTTTTTGCTTGAACATTAAATGCCTCCAAATGGTATTTAATTAACTTCCCGGGATGAAGAAACCCTTTTTGAGAACTCAGAGTGAGTAAATTGGCCATTTTCATGCACTTTTGACCATTCCATAAATCTTGTGTTTTGGGCCCCTGGAAGCATGAAAATCACTTTAAACATGCTAATTTTAGCTCTAACACTGATGATCCACCTACAAATGTGAACTGACGTTCAAAAATAAAACATTTGAAAACGGACCATTTTCCACATTTCTGAAGCATGACGTAATGGGGGGGTGTTATCTCTTTTGTCGAAAATCAGCCGTTTTTGCTCGAACATTAAATGCCTCCAAATGGTATTTAATTAACTTCCCGAGCCCCTGGAAGCATGAAAATCACTTTAAACATGCTAATTTTAGCTCTAACACTGATGATCCACCTACAAATGTGAACTGACGTTCAAAAATAAAACATTTGAAAACGGACCATTTTCCACATTTCTGAAGCATGACGTAATGGGGGGGTGTTATCTCTTTTGTCGAAAATCAGCCGTTTTTGCTCGAACATTAAATGCCTCCAAATGGTATTTAATTAACTTCCCGAGCCCCTGGAAGCATGAAAATCACTTTAAACATGCTAATTTTAGCTCTAACACTGATGATCCACCTACAAATGTGAACTGACGTTCAAAAATAAAACATTTGAAAACGGACCATTTTCCACATTTCTGAAGCATGACGTAATGGGGGGGTGTTATCTCTTTTTTCGAAAATCAGCCGTTTTTGCTCGAACATTAAATGCCTCCAAATGGTATTTAATTAACTTCCCGAGCCCCTGGAAGCATGAAAATCACTTTAAACATGCTAATTTTAGCTCTAACACTGATGATCCACCTACAAATGTGAACTGACGTTCAAAAATAAAACATTTGAAAACGGACCATTTTCCACATTTCTGAAGCATGACGTAATGGGGGGGTGTTATCTCTTTTGTCGAAAATCAGCCGTTTTTGCTCGAACATTAAATGCCTCCAAATGGCATTTAATTAACTTCCCGGGGTGAAGAAACCCTTTTTGAGAACTCAGAGTGAGTAAATTGGCCATTTTCATGCACTTTTAACCATTCCATAAATCTTGTGTTTTGGGCCCCTGGAAGCATGAAAATCACTTTAAACATGCTAATTTTAGCTCTAACACTGATGATCCACCTACAAATGTGAACTGACGTTCAAAAATAAAACATTTGAAAACGGACCATTTTCCACATTTCTGAAGCATGACGTAATGGGGGGGTGTTATCTCTTTTGTCGAAAATCAGCCGTTTTTGCTCTAACATTAAATGCCTCCAAATGGTATTTAGTTAACCTCCCGAGCCCCTGGAAGCATGAAAATCACTTTAAACATGCTAATTTTAGCTCTAACACTGATGATCCACCTACAAATATGAACTGACGTTCAAAAATAAAACATTTGAAAACGGACCATTTTCCACATTTCTGAAGCATGACGTAATGGGGGGGTGTTATCTCTTTTGTCGAAAATCAGCCGTTTTTGCTCTAACATTAAATGCCTCCAAATGGTATTTAGTTAACCTCCCGAGCCCCTGGAAGCATGAAAATCACTTTAAACATGCTAATTTTAGCTCTAACACTGATGATCCACCTACAAATATGAACTGACGTTCAAAAATAAAACATTTGAAAACGGACCATTTTCCACATTTCTGAAGCATGACGTAATGGGGGGGTGTTATCTCTTTTGTCGAAAATCAGCCGTTTTTGCTCGAACATTAAATGCCTCCAAATGGTATTTAATTAACTTCCCGAGCCCCTGGAAGCATGAAAATCACTTTAAACATGCTAATTTTAGCTCTAACACTGATGATCCACCTACAAATGTGAACTGACGTTCAAAAATAAAACATTTGAAAACGGACCATTTTCCACATTTCTGAAGCATGACGTAATGGGGGGGTGTTATCTCTTTTTTCGAAAATCAGCCGTTTTTGCTCGAACATTAAATGCCTCCAAATGGTATTTAATTAACTTCCCGAGCCCCTGGAAGCATGAAAATCACTTTAAACATGCTAATTTTAGCTCTAACACTGATGATCCACCTACAAATGTGAACTGACGTTCAAAAATAAAACATTTGAAAACGGACCATTTTCCACATTTCTGAAGCATGACGTAATGGGGGGGTGTTATCTCTTTTGTCGAAAATCAGCCGTTTTTGCTCTAACATTAAATGCCTCCAAATGGTATTTAATTAACTTCCCGGGGTGAAGAAACCCTTTTTGAGAACTCAGAGTGAGTAAATTGGCCATTTTCATGCACTTTTAACCATTCCATAAAGCTTGTGTTTTGGGCCCCTGGAAGCATGAAAATCACTTTAAACATGCTAATTTTAGCTCTAACACTGATGATCTACCTACAAATGTGAACTGACGTTCAAAAATAAAACATTTGAAAACGGACCATTTTCCACATTTCTGAAGCATGACGTAATGGGGGGGTGTTATCTCTTTTGTCGAAAATCAGCCGTTTTTGCTCGAACATTAAATGCCTCCAAATGGTATTTAATTAACTTCCCGGGGTGAAGAAACCCTTTTTGAGAACTCAGAGTGAGTAAATTGGCCATTTTCATGCACTTTTAATCATTCCATAAATCTTGTGTTTTGGGCCCCTGGAAGCATGAAAATCACTTTAAACATGCTAATTTTAGCTCTAACACTGATGATCCACCTACAAATGTGAACTGACGTTCAAAAATAAAACATTTGAAAACGGACCATTTTCCACATTTCTGAAGCATGACGTAATGGGGGGGTGTTATCTCTTTTGTCGAAAATCAGCCATTTTTGCTCTAACATTAAATGTCTCCAAATGGTATTTAATTAACTTCCCGGGGTGAAGAAACCCTTTTTGAGAACTCAGAGTGAGTAAATTGGCCATTTTCATGCACTTTTAACCATTCCATAAATCTTGTGTTTTGGGCCCCTGGAAGCATGAAAATCACTTTAAACATGCTAATTTTAGCTCTAACACTGATGATCCACCTACAAATGTGAACTGACGTTCAAAAATAAAACATTTGAAAACGGACCATTTTCCACATTTCTGAAGCATGACGTAATGGGGGGGGGTGTTATCTCTTTTGTCGAAAATCAGCCGTTTTTGCTCTAACATTAAATGCCTCCAAATGGTATTTAATTAACTTCCCGGGGTGAAGAAACCCTTTTTGAGAACTCAGAGTGAGTAAATTGGCCATTTTCATGCACTTTTAACCATTCCATAAATCTTGTGTTTTGGGCCCCTGGAAGCATGAAAATCACTTTAAACATGCTAATTTTAGCTCTAACACTGATGATCCACCTACAAATGTGAACTGACGTTCAAAAATAAAACATTTGAAAACGGACCATTTTCCACATTTCTGAAGCATGACGTAATGGGGGGGGTGTTATCTCTTTTGTCGAAAATCAGCCGTTTTTGCTCTAACATTAAATGCCTCCAAATGGTATTTAATTAACTTCCCGGGGTGAAGAAACCCTTTTTGAGAACTCAGAGTGAGTAAATTGGCCATTTTCATGCACTTTTAACCATTCCATAAATCTTGTGTTTTGGGCCCCTGGAAGCATGAAAATCACTTTAAACATGCTAATTTTAGCTCTAACACTGATGATCCACCTACAAATGTGAACTGACGTTCAAAAATAAAACATTTGAAAACGGACCATTTTCCACATTTCTGAAGCATGACGTAATGGGGGGGTGTTATCTCTTTTGTCGAAAATCAGCCGTTTTTGCTTGAACATTAAATGCCTCCAAATGGTATTTAATTAACTTCCCGGGATGAAGAAACCCTTTTTGAGAACTCAGAGTGAGTAAATTGGCCATTTTCATGCACTTTTGACCATTCCATAAATCTTGTGTTTTGGGCCCCTGGAAGCATGAAAATCACTTTAAACATGCTAATTTTAGCTCTAACACTGATGATCCACCTACAAATGTGAACTGACGTTCAAAAATAAAACATTTGAAAACGGACCATTTTCCACATTTCTGAAGCATGACGTAATGGGGGGGTGTTATCTCTTTTGTCGAAAATCAGCCGTTTTTGCTCGAACATTAAATGCCTCCAAATGGTATTTAATTAACTTCCCGAGCCCCTGGAAGCATGAAAATCACTTTAAACATGCTAATTTTAGCTCTAACACTGATGATCCACCTACAAATGTGAACTGACGTTCGAAAATAAAACATTTGAAAACGGACCATTTTCCACATTTCTGAAGCATGACGTAATGGGGGGGTGTTATCTCTTTTGTCGAAAATCTGCCGTTTTTGCTTGAACATTAAATGCCTCCAAATGGTATTTATTTCACTTCCCGAGCCCCTGGAAGCATGAAAATCACTTTAAACATGCTAATTTTAGCTCTAACACTGATGATCCACCTACAAATGTGAACTTACGTTCAAAAATAAAACATTTGAAAACGGACCATTTTCCACATTTCTGAAGCATGACGTAATGGGGGGGTGTTATCTCTTTTGTCGAAAATCAGCCGTTTTTGCTCGAACATTAAATGCCTCCAAATGGTATTTAATTAACTTCCCGGGGTGAAGAAACCCTTTTTGAGAACTCAGAGTGAGTAAATTGGCCATTTTCATGCACTTTTAACCATTCCATAAATCTTGTGTTTTGGGCCCCTGGAAGCATGAAAATCACTTTAAACATGCTAATTTTAGCTCTAACACTGATGATCCACCTACAAATGTGAACTGACGTTCAAAAATAAAACATTTGAAAACGGACCATTTTCCACATTTCTGAAGCATGACGTAATGGGGGGGTGTTATCTCTTTTGTCGAAAATCAGCCGTTTTTGCTCGAACATTAAATGCCTCCAAATGGTATTTAATTAACTTCCCGAGCCCCTGGAAGCATGAAAATCACTTTAAACATGCTAATTTTAGCTCTAACACTGATGATCCACCTACAAATGTGAACTGACGTTCAAAAATAAAACATTTGAAAACGGACCATTTTCCACATTTCTGAAGCATGACGTAATGGGGGGGTGTTATCTCTTTTTTCGAAAATCAGCCGTTTTTGCTCGAACATTAAATGCCTCCAAATGGTATTTAATTAACTTCCCGAGCCCCTGGAAGCATGAAAATCACTTTAAACATGCTAATTTTAGCTCTAACACTGATGATCCACCTACAAATGTGAACTGACGTTCAAAAATAAAACATTTGAAAACGGACCATTTTCCACATTTCTGAAGCATGACGTAATGGGGGGGTGTTATCTCTTTTGTCGAAAATCAGCCGTTTTTGCTCGAACATTAAATGCCTCCAAATGGTATTTAATTAACTTCCCGAGCCCCTGGAAGCATGAAAATCACTTTAAACATGCTAATTTTAGCTCTAACACTGATGATCCACCTACAAATGTGAACTGACGTTCAAAAATAAAACATTTGAAAACGGACCATTTTCCACATTTCTGAAGCATGACGTAATGGGGGGGTGTTATCTCTTTTGTCGAAAATCAGCCGTTTTTGCTCGAACATTAAAATCCTCCAAATGGTATTTAATTAACTTCCCGAGCCCCTGGAAGCATGAAAATCACTTTAAACATGCTAATTTTAGCTCTAACACTGATGATCCACCTACAAATGTGAACTGACGTTTAAAAATAAAACATTTGAAAACGGACCATTTTCCACATTTCTGAAGCATGACGTAATGGGGGGGTGTTATCTCTTTTGTCGAAAATCAGCCATTTTTGCTCTAACATTAAATGCCTCCAAATGGTATTTAATTAACTTCCCGGGGTGAAGAAACCCTTTTTGAGAACTCAGAGTGAGTAAATTGGCCATTTTCATGCTTTTTTAACCATTCCATAAATCTTGTGTTTTGGGCCCCTGGAAGCATGAAAATCACTTTAAACATGCTAATTTTAGCTCTAACACTGATGATCCACCTACAAATGTGAACTGACGTTCAAAAATAAAACATTTGAAAACGGACCATTTTCCACATTTCTGAAGCATGACGTAATGGGGGGTGTTATCTCTTTTGTCGAAAATCAGCCGTTTTTGCTCGAACATTAAATGCCTCCAAATGGTATTTAATTAACTTCCCGAGCCCCTGGAAGCATGAAAATCACTTTAAACATGCTAATTTTAGCTCTAACACTGATGATCCACCTACAAATGTGAACTGACGTTCAAAAATAAAACATTTGAAAACGGACCATTTTCCACATTTCTGAAGCATGACGTAATGGGGGGTGTTATCTCTTTTGTCGAAAATCAGCCGTTTTTGCTCGAACATTAAATGCCTCCAAATGGCATTTAATTAACTTCCCGGGGTGAAGAAACCCTTTTTGAGAACTCAGAGTGAGTAAATTGGCCATTTTCATGCACTTTTAACCATTCCATAAATCTTGTGTTTTGGGCCCCTGGAAGCATGAAAATCACTTTAAACATGCTAATTTTAGCTCTAACACTGATGATCCACCTACAAATGTGAACTGACGTTCAAAAATAAAACATTTGAAAACGGACCATTTTCCACATTTCTGAAGCATGACGTAATGGGGGGGTGTTATTTCTTTTGTCGAAAATCAGCCGTTTTTGCTCTAACATTAAATGCCTCCAAATGGTATTTAGTTAACCTCCCGAGCCCCTGGAAGCATGAAAATCACTTTAAACATGCTAATTTTAGCTCTAACACTGATGATCCACCTACAAATGTGAACTGACGTTCAAAAATAAAACATTTGAAAACGGACCATTTTCCACATTTCTGAAGCATGATGTAATGAGGGGGTCTTATCTCTTTTGTCGAAAATCAGCCGTTTTTGCTCTAACATTAAATGCCTCCAAATGGTATTTAATTAACTTCCCGGGGTGAAGAAACCCTTTTTGAGAACTCAGAGTGAGTAAATTGGCCATTTTCATGCACTTTTAACCATTCCATAAAGCTTGTGTTTTGGGCCCCTGGAAGCATGAAAATCACTTTAAACATGCTAATTTTAGCTCTAACACTGATGATCCACCTACAAATGTGAACTGACGTTCAAAAATAAAACATTTGAAAACGGACCATTTTCCACATTTCTGAAGCATGACGTAATGGGGGGGTGTTATCTCTTTTGTCGAAAATCAGCCATTTTTGCTCTAACATTAAATGTCTCCAAATGGTATTTAATTAACTTCCCGGGGTGAAGAAACCCTTTTTGAGAACTCAGAGTGAGTAAATTGGCCATTTTCATGCACTTTTAACCATTCCATAAATCTTGTGTTTTGGGCCCCTGGAAGCATGAAAATCACTTTAAACATGCTAATTTTAGCTCTAACACTGATGATCCACCTACAAATGTGAACTGACGTTCAAAAATAAAACATTTGAAAACGGACCATTTTCCACATTTCTGAAGCATGACGTAATGGGGGGGGGTGTTATCTCTTTTGTCGAAAATCAGCCGTTTTTGCTCTAACATTAAATGCCTCCAAATGGTATTTAATTAACTTCCCGGGGTGAAGAAACCCTTTTTGAGAACTCAGAGTGAGTAAATTGGCCATTTTCATGCACTTTTAACCATTCCATAAATCTTGTGTTTTGGGCCCCTGGAAGCATGAAAATCACTTTAAACATGCTAATTTTAGCTCTAACACTGATGATCCACCTACAAATGTGAACTGACGTTCAAAAATAAAACATTTGAAAACGGACCATTTTCCACATTTCTGAAGCATGACGTAATGGGGGGCTGTTATCTCTTTTGTCGAAAATCAGCCGTTTTTGCTCTAACATTAAATGCCTCCAAATGGTATTTAATTAACTTCCCGGGGTGAAGAAACCCTTTTTGAGAACTCAGAGTGAGTAAATTGGCCATTTTCATGCACTTTTAACCATTCCATAAATCTTGTGTTTTGGGCCCCTGGAAGCATGAAAATCACTTTAAACATGCTAATTTTAGCTCTAACACTGATGATCCACCTACAAATGTGAACTGACGTTCAAAAATAAAACATTTGAAAACGGACCATTTTCCACATTTCTGAAGCATGACGTAATGGGGGGGTGTTATCTCTTTTGTCGAAAATCAGCCGTTTTTGCTCGAACATTAAATGCCTCCAAATGGTATTTAATTAACTTCCCGAGCCCCTGGAAGCATGAAAATCACTTTAAACATGCTAATTTTAGCTCTAACACTGATGATCCACCTACAAATGTGAACTGACGTTCGAAAATAAAACATTTGAAAACGGACCATTTTCCACATTTCTGAAGCATGACGTAATGGGGGGGTGTTATCTCTTTTGTCGAAAATCTGCTGTTTTTGCTCGAACATTAAATGCCTCCAAATGGTATTTATTTCACTTCCCGAGCCCCTGGAAGCATGAAAATCACTTTAAACATGCTAATTTTAGCTCTAACACTGATGATCCACCTACAAATGTGAACTTACGTTCAAAAATAAAACATTTGAAAACGGACCATTTTTCACATTTCTGAAGCATGACGTAATGGGGGGGTGTTATCTCTTTTGTCGAAAATCAGCCGTTTTTGCTCGAACATTAAATGCCTCCAAATGGTATTTAATTAACTTCCCGGGGTGAAGAAACCCTTTTTGAGAACTCAGAGTGAGTAAATTGGCCATTTTCATGCACTTTTAACCATTCCATAAATCTTGTGTTTTGGGCCCCTGGAAGCATGAAAATCACTTTAAACATGCTAATTTTAGCTCTAACACTGATGATCCACCTACAAATGTGAACTGACGTTCAAAAATAAAACATTTGAAAACGGACCATTTTCCACATTTCTGAAGCATGACGTAATGGGGGGGTGTTATCTCTTTTGTCGAAAATCAGCCGTTTTTGCTCGAACATTAAATGCCTCCAAATGGTATTTAATTAACTTCCCGAGCCCCTGGAAGCATGAAAATCACTTTAAACATGCTAATTTTAGCTCTAACACTGATGATCCACCTACAAATGTGAACTGACGTTCAAAAATAAAACATTTGAAAACGGACCATTTTCCACATTTCTGAAGCATGACGTAATGGGGGGGTGTTATCTCTTTTTTCGAAAATCAGCCGTTTTTGCTCGAACATTAAATGCCTCCAAATGGTATTTAATTAACTTCCCGAGCCCCTGGAAGCATGAAAATCACTTTAAACATGCTAATTTTAGCTCTAACACTGATGATCCACCTACAAATGTGAACTGACGTTCAAAAATAAAACATTTGAAAACGGACCATTTTCCACATTTCTGAAGCATGACGTAATGGGGGGGTGTTATCTCTTTTGTCGAAAATCAGCCGTTTTTGCTCTAACATTAAATGCCTCCAAATGGTATTTAATTAACTTCCCGAGGTGAAGAAACCCTTTTTGAGAACTCAGAGTGAGTAAATTGGCCATTTTCATGCACTTTTAACCATTCCATAAATCTTGTGTTTTGGGCCCCTGGAAGCATGAAAATCACTTTAAACATGCTAATTTTAGCTCTAACACTGATGATCCACCTACAAATGTGAACTGACGTTCAAAAATAAAACATTTGAAAACGGACCATTTTCCACATTTCTGAAGCATGACGTAATGGGGGGGTGTTATCTCTTTTGTCGAAAATCAGCCGTTTTTGCTTGAACATTAAATGCCTCCAAATGGTATTTAATTAACTTCCCGGGATGAAGAAACCCTTTTTGAGAACTCAGAGTGAGTAAATTGGCCATTTTCATGCACTTTTGACCATTCCATAAATCTTGTGTTTTGGGCCCCTGGAAGCATGAAAATCACTTTAAACATGCTAATTTTAGCTCTAACACTGATGATCCACCTACAAATGTGAACTGACGTTCAAAAATAAAACATTTGAAAATGGACCATTTTCCACATTTCTGAAGCATGACGTAATGGGGGGGTGTTATCTCTTTTGTCGAAAATCAGCCGTTTTTGCTCGAACATTAAATGCCTCCAATTGTATTTAATTAACTTCCCGAGCCCCTGGAAGCATGAAAATCACTTTAAACATGCTAATTTTAGCTCTAACACTGATGATCCACCTACAAATGTGAACTGACGTTCGAAAATAAAACATTTGAAAACGGACCATTTTCCACATTTCTGAAGCATGACGTAATGGGGGGGTGTTATCTCTTTTGTCGAAAATCTGCCGTTTTTGCTCGAACATTAAATGCCTCCAAATGGTATTTATTTCACTTCCCGAGCCCCTGGAAGCATGAAAATCACTTTAAACATGCTAATTTTAGCTCTAACACTGATGATCCACCTACAAATGTGAACTGACGTTCAAAAATAAAACATTTGAAAACGGACCATTTTCCACATTTCTGAAGCATGACGTAATGGGGGGGTGTTATCTCTTTTGTCGAAAATCAGCCGTTTTTGCTCGAACATTAAATGCCTCCAAATGGTATTTAATTAACTTCCCGAGCCCCTGGAAGCATGAAAATCACTTTAAACATGCTAATTTTAGCTCTAACACTGATGATCCACCTACAAATGTGAACTGACGTTCAAAAATAAAACATTTGAAAACGGACCATTTTCCACATTTCTGAAGCATGACGTAATGGGGGGTGTTTTCTCTTTTTTCGAAAATCAGCCGTTTTTGCTCGAACATTAAATGCCTCCAAATGGTATTTAATTAACTTCCCGAGCCCCTGGAAGCATGAAAATCACTTTAAACATGCTAATTTTAGCTCTAACACTGATGATCCACCTACAAATGTGAACTGACGTTCAAAAATAAAACATTTGAATACGGACTATTTTCCACATTTCTGAAGCATGACGTAATGGGGGGGTGTTATCTCTTTTGTCAAAAATCAGCCGTTTTTGCTCGAACATTAAATGCCTCCAAATGGTATTTAATTAACTTCCCGGGGTGAAGAAACCCTTTTTGAGAACTCAGAGTGAGTAAATTGGCCATTTTCATGCACTTTTAACCATTCCATAAATCTTGTGTTTTGGGCCCCTGGAAGCATGAAAATCACTTTAAACATGCTAATTTTAGCTCTAACACTGATGATCCACCTACAAATGTGAACTGACGTTCAAAAATAAAACATTTGAAAACGGACCATTTTCCACATTTCTGAAGCATGACGTAATGGGGGGGTGTTATCTCTTTTGTCGAAAATCAGCCGTTTTTGCTCGAACATTAAATGCCTCCAAATGGTATTTAATTAACTTCCCGGGGTGAAGAAACCCTTTTTGAGAACTCAGAGTGAGTAAATTGGCCATTTTCATGCACTTTTAACCATTCCATAAATCTTGTGTTTTGGGCCCCTGGAAGCATGAAAATCACTTTAAACATGCTAATTTTAGCTCTAACACTGATGATCCACCTACAAATGTGAACTGACGTTCAAAAATAAAACATTTGAAAACGTATCATTTTCCACATTTCTGAAGCATGACGTAATGGGGGGGTGTTATCTCTTTTGTCGAAAATCAGCCGTTTTTGCTCGAACATTAAATGCCTCCAAATGGTATTTAATTAACTTCCCGGGGTGAAGAAACCCTTTTTGAGAACTCAGAGTGAGTAAATTGGCCATTTTCATGCACTTTTAACCATTCCATAAATCTTGTGTTTTGGGCCCCTGGAAGCATGAAAATCACTTTAAACATGATAATTTTAGCTCTAACACTGATGATCCACCTACAAATGTGAACTGACGTTCAAAAATGAAACATTTGAAAACGGACCATTTTCCACATTTCTGAAGCATGACGTAATGGGGGGGTGTTATCTCTTTTGTCGAAAATCAGCCGTTTTTGCTCGAACATTAAATGCCTCCAAATGGTATTTAATTAACTTCCCGGGGTGAAGAAACCCTTTTTGAGAACTCAGAGTGAGTAAATTGGCCATTTTCATGCACTTTTAACCATTCCATAAATCTTGTGTTTTGGGCCCCTGGAAGCATGAAAATCACTTTAAACATGCTAATTTTAGCTCTAACACTGATGATCCACCTACAAATGTGAACTGACGTTCAAAAATAAATCATTTGAAAACGGACCATTTTCCACATTTCTGAAGCATGACGTAATGGGGGGTGTTATCTCTTTTGTCGAAAATCAGCCGTTTTTGCTCGAACATTAAATGCCTCCAAATGGTATTTAATTAACTTCCCGAGCCCCTGGAAGCATGAAAATCACTTTAAACATGCTAATTTTAGCTCTAACACTGATGATCCACCTACAAATGTGAACTGACGTTCAAAAATAAAACATTTGAAAACGGACCATTTTCCACATTTCTGAAGCATGACGTAATGGGGGGGTGTTATCTCTTTTGTCGAAAATCAGCCGTTTTTGCTCGAACATTAAAATCCTCCAAATGGTATTTAATTAACTTCCCGAGCCCCTGGAAGCATGAAAATCACTTTAAACATGCTAATTTTAGCTCTAACACTGATGATCCACCTACAAATGTGAACTGACGTTTAAAAATAAAACATTTGAAAACGGACCATTTTCCACATTTCTGAAGCATGACGTAATGGGGGGGTGTTATCTCTTTTGTCGAAAATCAGCCATTTTTGCTCTAACATTAAATGCCTCCAAATGGTATTTAATTAACTTCCCGGGGTGAAGAAACCCTTTTTGAGAACTCAGAGTGAGTAAATTGGCCATTTTCATGCTTTTTTAACCATTCCATAAATCTTGTGTTTTGGGCCCCTGGAAGCATGAAAATCACTTTAAACATGCTAATTTTAGCTCTAACACTGATGATCCACCTACAAATGTGAACTGACGTTCAAAAATAAAACATTTGAAAACGGACCATTTTCCACATTTCTGAAGCATGACGTAATGGGGGGTGTTATCTCTTTTGTCGAAAATCAGCCGTTTTTGCTCGAACATTAAATGCCTCCAAATGGTATTTAATTAACTTCCCGAGCCCCTGGAAGCATGAAAATCACTTTAAACATGCTAATTTTAGCTCTAACACTGATGATCCACCTACAAATGTGAACTGACGTTCAAAAATAAAACATTTGAAAACGGACCATTTTCCACATTTCTGAAGCATGACGTAATGGGGGGTGTTATCTCTTTTGTCGAAAATCAGCCGTTTTTGCTCGAACATTAAATGCCTCCAAATGGCATTTAATTAACTTCCCGGGGTGAAGAAACCCTTTTTGAGAACTCAGAGTGAGTAAATTGGCCATTTTCATGCACTTTTAACCATTCCATAAATCTTGTGTTTTGGGCCCCTGGAAGCATGAAAATCACTTTAAACATGCTAATTTTAGCTCTAACACTGATGATCCACCTACAAATGTGAACTGACGTTCAAAAATAAAACATTTGAAAACGGACCATTTTCCACATTTCTGAAGCATGACGTAATGGGGGGGTGTTATTTCTTTTGTCGAAAATCAGCCGTTTTTGCTCTAACATTAAATGCCTCCAAATGGTATTTAGTTAACCTCCCGAGCCCCTGGAAGCATGAAAATCACTTTAAACATGCTAATTTTAGCTCTAACACTGATGATCCACCTACAAATGTGAACTGACGTTCAAAAATAAAACATTTGAAAACGGACCATTTTCCACATTTCTGAAGCATGATGTAATGAGGGGGTCTTATCTCTTTTGTCGAAAATCAGCCGTTTTTGCTCTAACATTAAATGCCTCCAAATGGTATTTAATTAACTTCCCGGGGTGAAGAAACCCTTTTTGAGAACTCAGAGTGAGTAAATTGGCCATTTTCATGCACTTTTAACCATTCCATAAAGCTTGTGTTTTGGGCCCCTGGAAGCATGAAAATCACTTTAAACATGCTAATTTTAGCTCTAACACTGATGATCCACCTACAAATGTGAACTGACGTTCAAAAATAAAACATTTGAAAACGGACCATTTTCCACATTTCTGAAGCATGACGTAATGGGGGGGTGTTATCTCTTTTGTCGAAAATCAGCCATTTTTGCTCTAACATTAAATGTCTCCAAATGGTATTTAATTAACTTCCCGGGGTGAAGAAACCCTTTTTGAGAACTCAGAGTGAGTAAATTGGCCATTTTCATGCACTTTTAACCATTCCATAAATCTTGTGTTTTGGGCCCCTGGAAGCATGAAAATCACTTTAAACATGCTAATTTTAGCTCTAACACTGATGATCCACCTACAAATGTGAACTGACGTTCAAAAATAAAACATTTGAAAACGGACCATTTTCCACATTTCTGAAGCATGACGTAATGGGGGGGGGTGTTATCTCTTTTGTCGAAAATCAGCCGTTTTTGCTCTAACATTAAATGCCTCCAAATGGTATTTAATTAACTTCCCGGGGTGAAGAAACCCTTTTTGAGAACTCAGAGTGAGTAAATTGGCCATTTTCATGCACTTTTAACCATTCCATAAATCTTGTGTTTTGGGCCCCTGGAAGCATGAAAATCACTTTAAACATGCTAATTTTAGCTCTAACACTGATGATCCACCTACAAATGTGAACTGACGTTCAAAAATAAAACATTTGAAAACGGACCATTTTCCACATTTCTGAAGCATGACGTAATGGGGGGCTGTTATCTCTTTTGTCGAAAATCAGCCGTTTTTGCTCTAACATTAAATGCCTCCAAATGGTATTTAATTAACTTCCCGGGGTGAAGAAACCCTTTTTGAGAACTCAGAGTGAGTAAATTGGCCATTTTCATGCACTTTTAACCATTCCATAAATCTTGTGTTTTGGGCCCCTGGAAGCATGAAAATCACTTTAAACATGCTAATTTTAGCTCTAACACTGATGATCCACCTACAAATGTGAACTGACGTTCAAAAATAAAACATTTGAAAACGGACCATTTTCCACATTTCTGAAGCATGACGTAATGGGGGGGTGTTATCTCTTTTGTCGAAAATCAGCCGTTTTTGCTCGAACATTAAATGCCTCCAAATGGTATTTAATTAACTTCCCGAGCCCCTGGAAGCATGAAAATCACTTTAAACATGCTAATTTTAGCTCTAACACTGATGATCCACCTACAAATGTGAACTGACGTTCGAAAATAAAACATTTGAAAACGGACCATTTTCCACATTTCTGAAGCATGACGTAATGGGGGGGTGTTATCTCTTTTGTCGAAAATCTGCTGTTTTTGCTCGAACATTAAATGCCTCCAAATGGTATTTATTTCACTTCCCGAGCCCCTGGAAGCATGAAAATCACTTTAAACATGCTAATTTTAGCTCTAACACTGATGATCCACCTACAAATGTGAACTTACGTTCAAAAATAAAACATTTGAAAACGGACCATTTTTCACATTTCTGAAGCATGACGTAATGGGGGGGTGTTATCTCTTTTGTCGAAAATCAGCCGTTTTTGCTCGAACATTAAATGCCTCCAAATGGTATTTAATTAACTTCCCGGGGTGAAGAAACCCTTTTTGAGAACTCAGAGTGAGTAAATTGGCCATTTTCATGCACTTTTAACCATTCCATAAATCTTGTGTTTTGGGCCCCTGGAAGCATGAAAATCACTTTAAACATGCTAATTTTAGCTCTAACACTGATGATCCACCTACAAATGTGAACTGACGTTCAAAAATAAAACATTTGAAAACGGACCATTTTCCACATTTCTGAAGCATGACGTAATGGGGGGGTGTTATCTCTTTTGTCGAAAATCAGCCGTTTTTGCTCGAACATTAAATGCCTCCAAATGGTATTTAATTAACTTCCCGAGCCCCTGGAAGCATGAAAATCACTTTAAACATGCTAATTTTAGCTCTAACACTGATGATCCACCTACAAATGTGAACTGACGTTCAAAAATAAAACATTTGAAAACGGACCATTTTCCACATTTCTGAAGCATGACGTAATGGGGGGGTGTTATCTCTTTTTTCGAAAATCAGCCGTTTTTGCTCGAACATTAAATGCCTCCAAATGGTATTTAATTAACTTCCCGAGCCCCTGGAAGCATGAAAATCACTTTAAACATGCTAATTTTAGCTCTAACACTGATGATCCACCTACAAATGTGAACTGACGTTCAAAAATAAAACATTTGAAAACGGACCATTTTCCACATTTCTGAAGCATGACGTAATGGGGGGGTGTTATCTCTTTTGTCGAAAATCAGCCGTTTTTGCTCTAACATTAAATGCCTCCAAATGGTATTTAATTAACTTCCCGAGGTGAAGAAACCCTTTTTGAGAACTCAGAGTGAGTAAATTGGCCATTTTCATGCACTTTTAACCATTCCATAAATCTTGTGTTTTGGGCCCCTGGAAGCATGAAAATCACTTTAAACATGCTAATTTTAGCTCTAACACTGATGATCCACCTACAAATGTGAACTGACGTTCAAAAATAAAACATTTGAAAACGGACCATTTTCCACATTTCTGAAGCATGACGTAATGGGGGGGTGTTATCTCTTTTGTCGAAAATCAGCCGTTTTTGCTTGAACATTAAATGCCTCCAAATGGTATTTAATTAACTTCCCGGGATGAAGAAACCCTTTTTGAGAACTCAGAGTGAGTAAATTGGCCATTTTCATGCACTTTTGACCATTCCATAAATCTTGTGTTTTGGGCCCCTGGAAGCATGAAAATCACTTTAAACATGCTAATTTTAGCTCTAACACTGATGATCCACCTACAAATGTGAACTGACGTTCAAAAATAAAACATTTGAAAATGGACCATTTTCCACATTTCTGAAGCATGACGTAATGGGGGGGTGTTATCTCTTTTGTCGAAAATCAGCCGTTTTTGCTCGAACATTAAATGCCTCCAATTGTATTTAATTAACTTCCCGAGCCCCTGGAAGCATGAAAATCACTTTAAACATGCTAATTTTAGCTCTAACACTGATGATCCACCTACAAATGTGAACTGACGTTCGAAAATAAAACATTTGAAAACGGACCATTTTCCACATTTCTGAAGCATGACGTAATGGGGGGGTGTTATCTCTTTTGTCGAAAATCTGCCGTTTTTGCTCGAACATTAAATGCCTCCAAATGGTATTTATTTCACTTCCCGAGCCCCTGGAAGCATGAAAATCACTTTAAACATGCTAATTTTAGCTCTAACACTGATGATCCACCTACAAATGTGAACTGACGTTCAAAAATAAAACATTTGAAAACGGACCATTTTCCACATTTCTGAAGCATGACGTAATGGGGGGGTGTTATCTCTTTTGTCGAAAATCAGCCGTTTTTGCTCGAACATTAAATGCCTCCAAATGGTATTTAATTAACTTCCCGAGCCCCTGGAAGCATGAAAATCACTTTAAACATGCTAATTTTAGCTCTAACACTGATGATCCACCTACAAATGTGAACTGACGTTCAAAAATAAAACATTTGAAAACGGACCATTTTCCACATTTCTGAAGCATGACGTAATGGGGGGTGTTTTCTCTTTTTTCGAAAATCAGCCGTTTTTGCTCGAACATTAAATGCCTCCAAATGGTATTTAATTAACTTCCCGAGCCCCTGGAAGCATGAAAATCACTTTAAACATGCTAATTTTAGCTCTAACACTGATGATCCACCTACAAATGTGAACTGACGTTCAAAAATAAAACATTTGAATACGGACTATTTTCCACATTTCTGAAGCATGACGTAATGGGGGGGTGTTATCTCTTTTGTCAAAAATCAGCCGTTTTTGCTCGAACATTAAATGCCTCCAAATGGTATTTAATTAACTTCCCGGGGTGAAGAAACCCTTTTTGAGAACTCAGAGTGAGTAAATTGGCCATTTTCATGCACTTTTAACCATTCCATAAATCTTGTGTTTTGGGCCCCTGGAAGCATGAAAATCACTTTAAACATGCTAATTTTAGCTCTAACACTGATGATCCACCTACAAATGTGAACTGACGTTCAAAAATAAAACATTTGAAAACGGACCATTTTCCACATTTCTGAAGCATGACGTAATGGGGGGGTGTTATCTCTTTTGTCGAAAATCAGCCGTTTTTGCTCGAACATTAAATGCCTCCAAATGGTATTTAATTAACTTCCCGGGGTGAAGAAACCCTTTTTGAGAACTCAGAGTGAGTAAATTGGCCATTTTCATGCACTTTTAACCATTCCATAAATCTTGTGTTTTGGGCCCCTGGAAGCATGAAAATCACTTTAAACATGCTAATTTTAGCTCTAACACTGATGATCCACCTACAAATGTGAACTGACGTTCAAAAATAAAACATTTGAAAACGTATCATTTTCCACATTTCTGAAGCATGACGTAATGGGGGGGTGTTATCTCTTTTGTCGAAAATCAGCCGTTTTTGCTCGAACATTAAATGCCTCCAAATGGTATTTAATTAACTTCCCGGGGTGAAGAAACCCTTTTTGAGAACTCAGAGTGAGTAAATTGGCCATTTTCATGCACTTTTAACCATTCCATAAATCTTGTGTTTTGGGCCCCTGGAAGCATGAAAATCACTTTAAACATGATAATTTTAGCTCTAACACTGATGATCCACCTACAAATGTGAACTGACGTTCAAAAATGAAACATTTGAAAACGGACCATTTTCCACATTTCTGAAGCATGACGTAATGGGGGGGTGTTATCTCTTTTGTCGAAAATCAGCCGTTTTTGCTCGAACATTAAATGCCTCCAAATGGTATTTAATTAACTTCCCGGGGTGAAGAAACCCTTTTTGAGAACTCAGAGTGAGTAAATTGGCCATTTTCATGCACTTTTAACCATTCCATAAATCTTGTGTTTTGGGCCCCTGGAAGCATGAAAATCACTTTAAACATGCTAATTTTAGCTCTAACACTGATGATCCACCTACAAATGTGAACTGACGTTCAAAAATAAATCATTTGAAAACGGACCATTTTCCACATTTCTGAAGCATGACGTAATGGGGGGTGTTATCTCTTTTGTCGAAAATCAGCCGTTTTTGCTCGAACATTAAATGCCTCCAAATGGTATTTAATTAACTTCCCGAGCCCCTGGAAGCATGAAAATCACTTTAAACATGCTAATTTTAGCTCTAACACTGATGATCCACCTACAAATGTGAACTGACGTTCAAAAATAAAACATTTGAAAACGGACCATTTTCCACATTTCTGAAGCATGACGTAATGGGGGGGTGTTATCTCTTTTGTCGAAAATCAGCCGTTTTTGCTCGAACATTAAAATCCTCCAAATGGTATTTAATTAACTTCCCGAGCCCCTGGAAGCATGAAAATCACTTTAAACATGCTAATTTTAGCTCTAACACTGATGATCCACCTACAAATGTGAACTGACGTTTAAAAATAAAACATTTGAAAACGGACCATTTTCCACATTTCTGAAGCATGACGTAATGGGGGGGTGTTATCTCTTTTGTCGAAAATCAGCCATTTTTGCTCTAACATTAAATGCCTCCAAATGGTATTTAATTAACTTCCCGGGGTGAAGAAACCCTTTTTGAGAACTCAGAGTGAGTAAATTGGCCATTTTCATGCTTTTTTAACCATTCCATAAATCTTGTGTTTTGGGCCCCTGGAAGCATGAAAATCACTTTAAACATGCTAATTTTAGCTCTAACACTGATGATCCACCTACAAATGTGAACTGACGTTCAAAAATAAAACATTTGAAAACGGACCATTTTCCACATTTCTGAAGCATGACGTAATGGGGGGTGTTATCTCTTTTGTCGAAAATCAGCCGTTTTTGCTCGAACATTAAATGCCTCCAAATGGTATTTAATTAACTTCCCGAGCCCCTGGAAGCATGAAAATCACTTTAAACATGCTAATTTTAGCTCTAACACTGATGATCCACCTACAAATGTGAACTGACGTTCAAAAATAAAACATTTGAAAACGGACCATTTTCCACATTTCTGAAGCATGACGTAATGGGGGGTGTTATCTCTTTTGTCGAAAATCAGCCGTTTTTGCTCGAACATTAAATGCCTCCAAATGGCATTTAATTAACTTCCCGGGGTGAAGAAACCCTTTTTGAGAACTCAGAGTGAGTAAATTGGCCATTTTCATGCACTTTTAACCATTCCATAAATCTTGTGTTTTGGGCCCCTGGAAGCATGAAAATCACTTTAAACATGCTAATTTTAGCTCTAACACTGATGATCCACCTACAAATGTGAACTGACGTTCAAAAATAAAACATTTGAAAACGGACCATTTTCCACATTTCTGAAGCATGACGTAATGGGGGGGTGTTATTTCTTTTGTCGAAAATCAGCCGTTTTTGCTCTAACATTAAATGCCTCCAAATGGTATTTAGTTAACCTCCCGAGCCCCTGGAAGCATGAAAATCACTTTAAACATGCTAATTTTAGCTCTAACACTGATGATCCACCTACAAATGTGAACTGACGTTCAAAAATAAAACATTTGAAAACGGACCATTTTCCACATTTCTGAAGCATGATGTAATGAGGGGGTCTTATCTCTTTTGTCGAAAATCAGCCGTTTTTGCTCTAACATTAAATGCCTCCAAATGGTATTTAATTAACTTCCCGGGGTGAAGAAACCCTTTTTGAGAACTCAGAGTGAGTAAATTGGCCATTTTCATGCACTTTTAACCATTCCATAAAGCTTGTGTTTTGGGCCCCTGGAAGCATGAAAATCACTTTAAACATGCTAATTTTAGCTCTAACACTGATGATCCACCTACAAATGTGAACTGACGTTCAAAAATAAAACATTTGAAAACGGACCATTTTCCACATTTCTGAAGCATGACGTAATGGGGGGGTGTTATCTCTTTTGTCGAAAATCAGCCGTTTTTGCTCGAACATTAAATGCCTCCAAATGGTATTTAATTAACTTCCCGGGGTGAAGAAACCCTTTTTGAGAACTCAGAGTGAGTAAATTGGCCATTTTCATGCACTTTTAATCATTCCATAAATCTTGTGTTTTGGGCCCCTGGAAGCATGAAAATCACTTTAAACATGCTAATTTTAGCTCTAACACTGATGATCCACCTACAAATGTGAACTGACGTTCAAAAATAAAACATTTGAAAACGGACCATTTTCCACATTTCTGAAGCATGACGTAATGGGGGGGTGTTATCTCTTTTGTCGAAAATCAGCCATTTTTGCTCTAACATTAAATGTCTCCAAATGGTATTTAATTAACTTCCCGGGGTGAAGAAACCCTTTTTGAGAACTCAGAGTGAGTAAATTGGCCATTTTCATGCACTTTTAACCATTCCATAAATCTTGTGTTTTGGGCCCCTGGAAGCATGAAAATCACTTTAAACATGCTAATTTTAGCTCTAACACTGATGATCCACCTACAAATGTGAACTGACGTTCAAAAATAAAACATTTGAAAACGGACCATTTTCCACATTTCTGAAGCATGACGTAATGGGGGGGGGTGTTATCTCTTTTGTCGAAAATCAGCCGTTTTTGCTCTAACATTAAATGCCTCCAAATGGTATTTAATTAACTTCCCGGGGTGAAGAAACCCTTTTTGAGAACTCAGAGTGAGTAAATTGGCCATTTTCATGCACTTTTAACCATTCCATAAATCTTGTGTTTTGGGCCCCTGGAAGCATGAAAATCACTTTAAACATGCTAATTTTAGCTCTAACACTGATGATCCACCTACAAATGTGAACTGACGTTCAAAAATAAAACATTTGAAAACGGACCATTTTCCACATTTCTGAAGCATGACGTAATGGGGGGCTGTTATCTCTTTTGTCGAAAATCAGCCGTTTTTGCTCTAACATTAAATGCCTCCAAATGGTATTTAATTAACTTCCCGGGGTGAAGAAACCCTTTTTGAGAACTCAGAGTGAGTAAATTGGCCATTTTCATGCACTTTTAACCATTCCATAAATCTTGTGTTTTGGGCCCCTGGAAGCATGAAAATCACTTTAAACATGCTAATTTTAGCTCTAACACTGATGATCCACCTACAAATGTGAACTGACGTTCAAAAATAAAACATTTGAAAACGGACCATTTTCCACATTTCTGAAGCATGACGTAATGGGGGGGTGTTATCTCTTTTGTCGAAAATCAGCCGTTTTTGCTCGAACATTAAATGCCTCCAAATGGTATTTAATTAACTTCCCGAGCCCCTGGAAGCATGAAAATCACTTTAAACATGCTAATTTTAGCTCTAACACTGATGATCCACCTACAAATGTGAACTGACGTTCGAAAATAAAACATTTGAAAACGGACCATTTTCCACATTTCTGAAGCATGACGTAATGGGGGGGTGTTATCTCTTTTGTCGAAAATCTGCTGTTTTTGCTCGAACATTAAATGCCTCCAAATGGTATTTATTTCACTTCCCGAGCCCCTGGAAGCATGAAAATCACTTTAAACATGCTAATTTTAGCTCTAACACTGATGATCCACCTACAAATGTGAACTTACGTTCAAAAATAAAACATTTGAAAACGGACCATTTTTCACATTTCTGAAGCATGACGTAATGGGGGGGTGTTATCTCTTTTGTCGAAAATCAGCCGTTTTTGCTCGAACATTAAATGCCTCCAAATGGTATTTAATTAACTTCCCGGGGTGAAGAAACCCTTTTTGAGAACTCAGAGTGAGTAAATTGGCCATTTTCATGCACTTTTAACCATTCCATAAATCTTGTGTTTTGGGCCCCTGGAAGCATGAAAATCACTTTAAACATGCTAATTTTAGCTCTAACACTGATGATCCACCTACAAATGTGAACTGACGTTCAAAAATAAAACATTTGAAAACGGACCATTTTCCACATTTCTGAAGCATGACGTAATGGGGGGGTGTTATCTCTTTTGTCGAAAATCAGCCGTTTTTGCTCGAACATTAAATGCCTCCAAATGGTATTTAATTAACTTCCCGAGCCCCTGGAAGCATGAAAATCACTTTAAACATGCTAATTTTAGCTCTAACACTGATGATCCACCTACAAATGTGAACTGACGTTCAAAAATAAAACATTTGAAAACGGACCATTTTCCACATTTCTGAAGCATGACGTAATGGGGGGGTGTTATCTCTTTTTTCGAAAATCAGCCGTTTTTGCTCGAACATTAAATGCCTCCAAATGGTATTTAATTAACTTCCCGAGCCCCTGGAAGCATGAAAATCACTTTAAACATGCTAATTTTAGCTCTAACACTGATGATCCACCTACAAATGTGAACTGACGTTCAAAAATAAAACATTTGAAAACGGACCATTTTCCACATTTCTGAAGCATGACGTAATGGGGGGGTGTTATCTCTTTTGTCGAAAATCAGCCGTTTTTGCTCTAACATTAAATGCCTCCAAATGGTATTTAATTAACTTCCCGAGGTGAAGAAACCCTTTTTGAGAACTCAGAGTGAGTAAATTGGCCATTTTCATGCACTTTTAACCATTCCATAAATCTTGTGTTTTGGGCCCCTGGAAGCATGAAAATCACTTTAAACATGCTAATTTTAGCTCTAACACTGATGATCCACCTACAAATGTGAACTGACGTTCAAAAATAAAACATTTGAAAACGGACCATTTTCCACATTTCTGAAGCATGACGTAATGGGGGGGTGTTATCTCTTTTGTCGAAAATCAGCCGTTTTTGCTTGAACATTAAATGCCTCCAAATGGTATTTAATTAACTTCCCGGGATGAAGAAACCCTTTTTGAGAACTCAGAGTGAGTAAATTGGCCATTTTCATGCACTTTTGACCATTCCATAAATCTTGTGTTTTGGGCCCCTGGAAGCATGAAAATCACTTTAAACATGCTAATTTTAGCTCTAACACTGATGATCCACCTACAAATGTGAACTGACGTTCAAAAATAAAACATTTGAAAATGGACCATTTTCCACATTTCTGAAGCATGACGTAATGGGGGGGTGTTATCTCTTTTGTCGAAAATCAGCCGTTTTTGCTCGAACATTAAATGCCTCCAATTGTATTTAATTAACTTCCCGAGCCCCTGGAAGCATGAAAATCACTTTAAACATGCTAATTTTAGCTCTAACACTGATGATCCACCTACAAATGTGAACTGACGTTCGAAAATAAAACATTTGAAAACGGACCATTTTCCACATTTCTGAAGCATGACGTAATGGGGGGGTGTTATCTCTTTTGTCGAAAATCTGCCGTTTTTGCTCGAACATTAAATGCCTCCAAATGGTATTTATTTCACTTCCCGAGCCCCTGGAAGCATGAAAATCACTTTAAACATGCTAATTTTAGCTCTAACACTGATGATCCACCTACAAATGTGAACTGACGTTCAAAAATAAAACATTTGAAAACGGACCATTTTCCACATTTCTGAAGCATGACGTAATGGGGGGGTGTTATCTCTTTTGTCGAAAATCAGCCGTTTTTGCTCGAACATTAAATGCCTCCAAATGGTATTTAATTAACTTCCCGAGCCCCTGGAAGCATGAAAATCACTTTAAACATGCTAATTTTAGCTCTAACACTGATGATCCACCTACAAATGTGAACTGACGTTCAAAAATAAAACATTTGAAAACGGACCATTTTCCACATTTCTGAAGCATGACGTAATGGGGGGTGTTTTCTCTTTTTTCGAAAATCAGCCGTTTTTGCTCGAACATTAAATGCCTCCAAATGGTATTTAATTAACTTCCCGAGCCCCTGGAAGCATGAAAATCACTTTAAACATGCTAATTTTAGCTCTAACACTGATGATCCACCTACAAATGTGAACTGACGTTCAAAAATAAAACATTTGAAAACGGACTATTTTCCACATTTCTGAAGCATGACGTAATGGGGGGGTGTTATCTCTTTTGTCGAAAATCAGCCGTTTTTGCTCGAACATTAAATGCCTCCAAATGGTATTTAATTAACTTCCCGGGGTGAAGAAACCCTTTTTGAGAACTCAGAGTGAGTAAATTGGCCATTTTCATGCACTTTTAACCATTCCATAAATCTTGTGTTTTGGGCCCCTGGAAGCATGAAAATCACTTTAAACATGCTAATTTTAGCTCTAACACTGATGATCCACCTACAAATGTGAACTGACGTTCAAAAATAAAACATTTGAAAACGGACCATTTTCCACATTTCTGAAGCATGACGTAATGGGGGGGTGTTATCTCTTTTGTCGAAAATCAGCCGTTTTTGCTCGAACATTAAATGCCTCCAAATGGTATTTAATTAACTTCCCGGGGTGAAGAAACCCTTTTTGAGAACTCAGAGTGAGTAAATTGGCCATTTTCATGCACTTTTAACCATTCCATAAATCTTGTGTTTTGGGCCCCTGGAAGCATGAAAATCACTTTAAACATGCTAATTTTAGCTCTAACACTGATGATCCACCTACAAATGTGAACTGACGTTCAAAAATAAAACATTTGAAAACGTATCATTTTCCACATTTCTGAAGCATGACGTAATGGGGGGGTGTTATCTCTTTTGTCGAAAATCAGCCGTTTTTGCTCGAACATTAAATGCCTCCAAATGGTATTTAATTAACTTCCCGGGGTGAAGAAACCCTTTTTGAGAACTCAGAGTGAGTAAATTGGCCATTTTCATGCACTTTTAACCATTCCATAAATCTTGTGTTTTGGGCCCCTGGAAGCATGAAAATCACTTTAAACATGATAATTTTAGCTCTAACACTGATGATCCACCTACAAATGTGAACTGACGTTCAAAAATGAAACATTTGAAAACGGACCATTTTCCACATTTCTGAAGCATGACGTAATGGGGGGGTGTTATCTCTTTTGTCGAAAATCAGCCGTTTTTGCTCGAACATTAAATGCCTCCAAATGGTATTTAATTAACTTCCCGGGGTGAAGAAACCCTTTTTGAGAACTCAGAGTGAGTAAATTGGCCATTTTCATGCACTTTTAACCATTCCATAAATCTTGTGTTTTGGGCCCCTGGAAGCATGAAAATCACTTTAAACATGCTAATTTTAGCTCTAACACTGATGATCCACCTACAAATGTGAACTGACGTTCAAAAATAAATCATTTGAAAACGGACCATTTTCCACATTTCTGAAGCATGACGTAATGGGGGGTGTTATCTCTTTTGTCGAAAATCAGCCGTTTTTGCTCGAACATTAAATGCCTCCAAATGGTATTTAATTAACTTCCCGAGCCCCTGGAAGCATGAAAATCACTTTAAACATGCTAATTTTAGCTCTAACACTGATGATCCACCTACAAATGTGAACTGACGTTCAAAAATAAAACATTTGAAAACTGACCATTTTCCACATTTCTGAAGCATGACGTAATGGGGGGTGTTATCTCTTTTGTCGAAAATCAGCCGTTTTTGCTCGAACATTAAATGCCTCCAAATGGTATTTAATTAACTTCCCGGGGTGAAGAAACCCTTTTTGAGAACTCAGAGTGAGTAAATTGGCCATTTTCATGCACTTTTAACCATTCCATAAATCTTGTGTTTTGGGCCCCTGGAAGCATGAAAATCACTTTAAACATGCTAATTTTAGCTCTAACACTGATGATCCACCTACAAATGTGAACTGACGTTCAAAAATAAAACATTTGAAAACGGACCATTTTCCACATTTCTGAAGCATGACGTAATGGGGGGGTGTTATCTCTTTTGTCGAAAATCAGCCGTTTTTGCTCGAACATTAAATGCCTCCAAATGGTATTTATTTCACTTCCCGAGCCCCTGGAAGCATGAAAATCACTTTAAACATGCTAATTTTAGCTCTAACACTGATGATCCACCTACAAATGTGAACTGACGTTCAAAAATGAAACATTTGAATACGGACCATTTTCCACATTTCTGAAGCATGACGTAATGGGGGGGTGTTATCTCTTTTGTCGAAAATCAGCCGTTTTTGCTCGAACATTAAAATCCTCCAAATGGTATTTAATTAACTTCCCGAGCCCCTGGAAGCATGAAAATCACTTTAAACATGCTAATTTTAGCTCTAACACTGATGATCCACCTACAAATGTGAACTGACGTTCAAAAATAAAACATTTGAAAACGGACCATTTTCCACATTTCTGAAGCATGACGTAATGGGGGGGTGTTATCTCTTTTGTCGAAAATCAGCCGTTTTTGCTCTAACATTAAATGCCTCCAAATGGTATTTAATTAACTTCCCGGGGTGAAGAAACCCTTTTTGAGAACTCAGAGTGAGTAAATTGGCCATTTTCATGCTTTTTTAACCATTCCATAAATCTTGTGTTTTGGGCCCCTGGAAGCATGAAAATCACTTTAAACATGCTAATTTTAGCTCTAACACTGATGATCCACCTACAAATGTGAACTGACGTTCAAAAATAAAACATTTGAAAACGGACCATTTTCCACATTTCTGAAGCATGACGTAATGGGGGGTGTTATCTCTTTTGTCGAAAATCAGCCGTTTTTGCTCGAACATTAAATGCCTCCAAATGGTATTTAATTAACTTCCCGAGCCCCTGGAAGCATGAAAATCACTTTAAACATGCTAATTTTAGCTCTAACACTGATGATCCACCTACAAATGTGAACTGACGTTCAAAAATAAAACATTTGAAAACGGACCATTTTCCACATTTCTGAAGCATGACGTAATGGGGGGTGTTATCTCTTTTGTCGAAAATCAGCCGTTTTTGCTCGAACATTAAATGCCTCCAAATGGTATTTAATTAACTTCCCGAGCCCCTGGAAGCATGAAAATCACTTTAAACATGCTAATTTTAGCTCTAACACTGATGATCCACCTACAAATGTGAACTGACGTTCAAAAATAAAACATTTGAAAACGGACCATTTTCCACATTTCTGAAGCATGACGTAATATGGGGGTGTTATCTCTTTTTTCGAAAATCAGCCGTTTTTGCTCGAACATTAAATGCCTCCAAATGGTATTTAATTAACTTCCCGAGCCCCTGGAAGCATGAAAATCACTTTAAACATGCTAATTTTAGCTCTAACACTGATGATCCACCTACAAATGTGAACTGATGTTCAAAAATAAAACATTTGAAAACGGACCATTTTCCACATTTCTGAAGCATGACGTAATGGGGGGGTGTTATCTCTTTTGTCGAAAATCAGCCGTTTTTGCTCGAACATTAAAATCCTCCAAATGGTATTTAATTAACTTCCCGAGCCCCTGGAAGCATGAAAATCACTTTAAACATGCTAATTTTAGCTCTAACACTGATGATCCACCTACAAATGTGAACTGACGTTTAAAAATAAAACATTTGAAAACGGACCATTTTCCACATTTCTGAAGCATGACGTAATGGGGGGGTGTTATCTCTTTTGTCGAAAATCAGCCGTTTTTGCTCTAACATTAAATGCCTCCAAATGGTATTTAATTAACTTCCCGGGGTGAAGAAACCCTTTTTGAGAACTCAGAGTGAGTAAATTGGCCATTTTCATGCTTTTTTAACCATTCCATAAATCTTGTGTTTTGGGCCCCTGGAAGCATGAAAATCACTTTAAACATGCTAATTTTAGCTCTAACACTGATGATCCACCTACAAATGTGAACTGACGTTCAAAAATAAAACATTTGAAAACGGACCATTTTCCACATTTCTGAAGCATGACGTAATGGGGGGGTGTTATCTCTTTTGTCGAAAATCAGCCGTTTTTGCTCGAACATTAAATGCCTCCAAATGGTATTTAATTAACTTCCCGAGCCCCTGGAAGCATGAAAATCACTTTAAACATGCTAATTTTAGCTCTAACACTGATGATCCACCTACAAATGTGAACTGACGTTCAAAAATAAAACATTTGAAAACGGACCATTTTCCACATTTCTGAAGCATGACGTAATGGGGGGGTGTTATCTCTTTTTTCGAAAATCAGCCGTTTTTGCTCGAACATTAAATGCCTCCAAATGGTATTTAATTAACTTCCCGAGCCCCTGGAAGCATGAAAATCACTTTAAACATGCTAATTTTAGCTCTAACACTGATGATCCACCTACAAATGTGAACTGACGTTCAAAAATAAAACATTTGAAAACGGACCATTTTCCACATTTCTGAAGCATGACGTAATGGGGGGGTGTTATCTCTTTTGTCGAAAATCAGCCGTTTTTGCTCGAACATTAAATGCCTCCAAATGGCATTTAATTAACTTCCCGGGGTGAAGAAACCCTTTTTGAGAACTCAGAGTGAGTAAATTGGCCATTTTCATGCACTTTTAACCATTCCATAAATCTTGTGTTTTGGGCCCCTGGAAGCATGAAAATCACTTTAAACATGCTAATTTTAGCTCTAACACTGATGATCCACCTACAAATGTGAACTGACGTTCAAAAATAAAACATTTGAAAACGGACCATTTTCCACATTTCTGAAGCATGACGTAATGGGGGGGTGTTATCTCTTTTGTCGAAAATCAGCCGTTTTTGCTCTAACATTAAATGCCTCCAAATGGTATTTAGTTAACCTCCCGAGCCCCTGGAAGCATGAAAATCACTTTAAACATGCTAATTTTAGCTCTAACACTGATGATCCACCTACAAATGTGAACTGACGTTCAAAAATAAAACATTTGAAAACGGACCATTTTCCACATTTCTGAAGCATGATGTAATGAGGGGGTCTTATCTCTTTTGTCGAAAATCAGCCGTTTTTGCTCTAACATTAAATGCCTCCAAATGGTATTTAATTAACTTCCCGGGGTGAAGAAACCCTTTTTGAGAACTCAGAGTGAGTAAATTGGCCATTTTCATGCACTTTTAACCATTCCATAAAGCTTGTGTTTTGGGCCCCTGGAAGCATGAAAATCACTTTAAACATGCTAATTTTAGCTCTAACACTGATGATCCACCTACAAATGTGAACTGACGTTCAAAAATAAAACATTTGAAAACGGACCATTTTCCACATTTCTGAAGCATGACGTAATGGGGGGGTGTTATCTCTTTTGTCGAAAATCAGCCGTTTTTGCTCGAACATTAAATGCCTCCAAATGGTATTTAATTAACTTCCCGGGGTGAAGAAACCCTTTTTGAGAACTCAGAGTGAGTAAATTGGCCATTTTCATGCACTTTTAATCATTCCATAAATCTTGTGTTTTGGGCCCCTGGAAGCATGAAAATCACTTTAAACATGCTAATTTTAGCTCTAACACTGATGATCCACCTACAAATGTGAACTGACGTTCAAAAATAAAACATTTGAAAACGGACCATTTTCCACATTTCTGAAGCATGACGTAATGGGGGGGTGTTATCTCTTTTGTCGAAAATCAGCCATTTTTGCTCTAACATTAAATGTCTCCAAATGGTATTTAATTAACTTCCCGGGGTGAAGAAACCCTTTTTGAGAACTCAGAGTGAGTAAATTGGCCATTTTCATGCACTTTTAACCATTCCATAAATCTTGTGTTTTGGGCCCCTGGAAGCATGAAAATCACTTTAAACATGCTAATTTTAGCTCTAACACTGATGATCCACCTACAAATGTGAACTGACGTTCAAAAATAAAACATTTGAAAACGGACCATTTTCCACATTTCTGAAGCATGACGTAATGGGGGGGGGTGTTATCTCTTTTGTCGAAAATCAGCCGTTTTTGCTCTAACATTAAATGCCTCCAAATGGTATTTAATTAACTTCCCGGGGTGAAGAAACCCTTTTTGAGAACTCAGAGTGAGTAAATTGGCCATTTTCATGCACTTTTAACCATTCCATAAATCTTGTGTTTTGGGCCCCTGGAAGCATGAAAATCACTTTAAACATGCTAATTTTAGCTTTAACACTGATGATCCACCTACAAATGTGAACTGACGTTCAAAAATAAAACATTTGAAAACGGACCATTTTCCACATTTCTGAAGCATGACGTAATGGGGGGGTGTTATCTCTTTTGTCGAAAATCAGCCGTTTTTGCTCTAACATTAAATGCCTCCAAATGGTATTTAATTAACTTCCCGGGGTGAAGAAACCCTTTTTGAGAATTGAGAACTCAGAGTGAGTAAATTGGCCATTTTCATGCACTTTTAACCATTCCATAAATCTTGTGTTTTGGGCCCCTGGAAGCATGAAAATCACTTTAAACATGCTAATTTTAGCTCTAACACTGATGATCCACCTACAAATGTGAACTGACGTTCAAAAATAAAACATTTGAAAACGGACCATTTTCCACATTTCTGAAGCATGACGTAATGGGGGGGTGTTATCTCTTTTGTCGAAAATCAGCCGTTTTTGCTTGAACATTAAATGCCTCCAAATGGTATTTAATTAACTTCCCGGGATGAAGAAACCCTTTTTGAGAACTCAGAGTGAGTAAATTGGCCATTTTCATGCACTTTTGACCATTCCATAAATCTTGTGTTTTGGGCCCCTGGAAGCATGAAAATCACTTTAAACATGCTAATTTTAGCTCTAACACTGATGATCCACCTACAAATGTGAACTGACGTTCAAAAATAAAACATTTGAAAACGGACCATTTTCCACATTTCTGAAGCATGACGTAATGGGGGGGTGTTATCTCTTTTGTCGAAAATCAGCCGTTTTTGCTCGAACATTAAATGCCTCCAAATGGTATTTAATTAACTTCCCGAGCCCCTGGAAGCATGAAAATCACTTTAAACATGCTAATTTTAGCTCTAACACTGATGATCCACCTACAAATGTGAACTGACGTTCAAAAATAAAACATTTGAAAACGGACCATTTTCCACATTTCTGAAGCATGACGTAATATGGGGGTGTTATCTCTTTTTTCGAAAATCAGCCGTTTTTGCTCGAACATTAAATGCCTCCAAATGGTATTTAATTAACTTCCCGAGCCCCTGGAAGCATGAAAATCACTTTAAACATGCTAATTTTAGCTCTAACACTGATGATCCACCTACAAATGTGAACTGACGTTCAAAAATAAAACATTTGAAAACGGACCATTTTCCACATTTCTGAAGCATGACGTAATGGGGGGGTGTTATCTCTTTTGTCGAAAATCAGCCGTTTTTGCTCGAACATTAAAATCCTCCAAATGGTATTTAATTAACTTCCCGAGCCCCTGGAAGCATGAAAATCACTTTAAACATGCTAATTTTAGCTCTAACACTGATGATCCACCTACAAATGTGAACTGACGTTTAAAAATAAAACATTTGAAAACGGACCATTTTCCACATTTCTGAAGCATGACGTAATGGGGGGGTGTTATCTCTTTTGTCGAAAATCAGCCGTTTTTGCTCTAACATTAAATGCCTCCAAATGGTATTTAATTAACTTCCCGGGGTGAAGAAACCCTTTTTGAGAACTCAGAGTGAGTAAATTGGCCATTTTCATGCTTTTTTAACCATTCCATAAATCTTGTGTTTTGGGCCCCTGGAAGCATGAAAATCACTTTAAACATGCTAATTTTAGCTCTAACACTGATGATCCACCTACAAATGTGAACTGACGTTCAAAAATAAAACATTTGAAAACGGAACATTTTCCACATTTCTGAAGCATGACGTAATGGGGGGGTGTTATCTCTTTTGTCGAAAATCAGCCGTTTTTGCTCTAACATTAAATGCCTCCAAATGGTATTTAGTTAACCTCCCGAGCCCCTGGAAGCATGAAAATCACTTTAAACATGCTAATTTTAGCTCTAACACTGATGATCCACCTACAAATGTGAACTGACGTTCAAAAATAAAACATTTGAAAACGGACCATTTTCCACATTTCTGAAGCATGATGTAATGAGGGGGTCTTATCTCTTTTGTCGAAAATCAGCCGTTTTTGCTCTAACATTAAATGCCTCCAAATGGTATTTAATTAACTTCCCGGGGTGAAGAAACCCTTTTTGAGAACTCAGAGTGAGTAAATTGGCCATTTTCATGCACTTTTAACCATTCCATAAAGCTTGTGTTTTGGGCCCCTGGAAGCATGAAAATCACTTTAAACATGCTAATTTTAGCTCTAACACTGATGATCCACCTACAAATGTGAACTGACGTTCAAAAATAAAACATTTGAAAACGGACCATTTTCCACATTTCTGAAGCATGACGTAATGGGGGGGTGTTATCTCTTTTGTCGAAAATCAGCCGTTTTTGCTCGAACATTAAATGCCTCCAAATGGTATTTAATTAACTTCCCGGGGTGAAGAAACCCTTTTTGAGAACTCAGAGTGAGTAAATTGGCCATTTTCATGCACTTTTAATCATTCCATAAATCTTGTGTTTTGGGCCCCTGGAAGCATGAAAATCACTTTAAACATGCTAATTTTAGCTCTAACACTGATGATCCACCTACAAATGTGAACTGACGTTCAAAAATAAAACATTTGAAAACGGACCATTTTCCACATTTCTGAAGCATGACGTAATGGGGGGGTGTTATCTCTTTTGTCGAAAATCAGCCATTTTTGCTCTAACATTAAATGTCTCCAAATGGTATTTAATTAACTTCCCGGGGTGAAGAAACCCTTTTTGAGAACTCAGAGTGAGTAAATTGGCCATTTTCATGCACTTTTAACCATTCCATAAATCTTGTGTTTTGGGCCCCTGGAAGCATGAAAATCACTTTAAACATGCTAATTTTAGCTCTAACACTGATGATCCACCTACAAATGTGAACTGACGTTCAAAAATAAAACATTTGAAAACGGACCATTTTCCACATTTCTGAAGCATGACGTAATGGGGGGGGGTGTTATCTCTTTTGTCGAAAATCAGCCGTTTTTGCTCTAACATTAAATGCCTCCAAATGGTATTTAATTAACTTACCGGGGTGAAGAAACCCTTTTTGAGAACTCAGAGTGAGTAAATTGGCCATTTTCATGCACTTTTAACCATTCCATAAATCTTGTGTTTTGGGCCCCTGGAAGCATGAAAATCACTTTAAACATGCTAATTTTAGCTCTAACACTGATGATCCACCTACAAATGTGAACTGACGTTCAAAAATAAAACATTTGAAAACGGACCATTTTCCACATTTCTGAAGCATGACGTAATGGGGGGGGTGTTATCTCTTTTGTCGAAAATCAGCCGTTTTTGCTCTAACATTAAATGCCTCCAAATGGTATTTAATTAACTTCCCGGGGTGAAGAAACCCTTTTTGAGAACTCAGAGTGAGTAAATTGGCCATTTTCATGCACTTTTAACCATTCCATAAATCTTGTGTTTTGGGCCCCTGGAAGCATGAAAATCACTTTAAACATGCTAATTTTAGCTCTAACACTGATGATCCACCTACAAATGTGAACTGACGTTCAAAAATAAAACATTTGAAAATGGACCATTTTCCACATTTCTGAAGCATGACGTAATGGGGGGGTGTTATCTCTTTTGTCGAAAATCAGCCGTTTTTGCTTGAACATTAAATGCCTCCAAATGGTATTTAATTAACTTCCCGGGATGAAGAAACCCTTTTTGAGAACTCAGAGTGAGTAAATTGGCCATTTTCATGCACTTTTGACCATTCCATAAATCTTGTGTTTTGGGCCCCTGGAAGCATGAAAATCACTTTAAACATGCTAATTTTAGCTCTAACACTGATGATCCACCTACAAATGTGAACTGACGTTCAAAAATAAAACATTTGAAAACGGACCATTTTCCACATTTCTGAAGCATGACGTAATGGGGGGGTGTTATCTCTTTTGTCGAAAATCAGCCGTTTTTGCTCGAACATTAAATGCCTCCAAATGGTATTTAATTAACTTCCCGAGCCCCTGGAAGCATGAAAATCACTTTAAACATGCTAATTTTAGCTCTAACACTGATGATCCACCTACAAATGTGAACTGACGTTCGAAAATAAAACATTTGAAAACGGACCATTTTCCACATTTCTGAAGCATGACGTAATGGGGGGGTGTTATCTCTTTTGTCGAAAATCTGCCGTTTTTGCTCGAACATTAAATGCCTCCAAATGGTATTTATTTCACTTCCCGAGCCCCTGGAAGCATGAAAATCACTTTAAACATGCTAATTTTAGCTCTAACACTGATGATCCACCTACAAATGTGAACTTACGTTCAAAAATAAAACATTTGAAAACGGACCATTTTCCACATTTCTGAAGCATGACGTAATGGGGGGGTGTTATCTCTTTTGTCGAAAATCAGCCGTTTTTGCTCGAACATTAAATGCCTTCAAATGGTATTTAATTAACTTCCCGGGGTGAAGAAACCCTTTTTGAGAACTCAGAGTGAGTAAATTGGCCATTTTCATGCACTTTTAACCATTCCATAAATCTTGTGTTTTGGGCCCCTGGAAGCATGAACATCACTTTAAACATGCTAATTTTAGCTCTAACACTGATGATCCACCTACAAATGTGAACTGACGTTCAAAAATAAAACATTTGAAAACGGACCATTTTCCACATTTCTGAAGCATGACGTAATGGGGGGTGTTATCTCTTTTGTCGAAAATCAGCCGTTTTTGCTCTAACATTAAATGCCTCCAAATGGTATTTAATTAACTTCCCGGGGTGAAGAAACCCTTTTTGAGAACTCAGAGTGAGTAAATTGGCCATTTTCATGCACTTTTAACCATTCCATAAATCTTGTGTTTTGGGCCCCTGGAAGCATGAAAATCACTTTAAACATGCTAATTTTAGCTCTAACACTGATGATCCACCTACAAATGTGAACTGACGTTCAAAAATAAAACATGTGAAAACGGACCATTTTCCACATTTCTGAAGCATGACGTAATGGGGGGGTGTTATCTCTTTTGTCGAAAATCAGCCGTTTTTGCTCGAACATTAAATGCCTCCAAATGGTATTTAATTAACTTCCCGGGGTGAAGAAACCCTTTTTGAGAACTCAGAGTGAGTAAATTGGCCATTTTCATGCACTTTTAACCATTCCATAAATCTTGTGTTTTGGGCCCCTGGAAGCATGAAAATCACTTTAAACATGCTCATTTTAGCTCTAACACTGATGATCCACCTACAAATGTGAACTGACGTTCAAAAATAAAACATTTGAAATCGGACCATTTTCCACATTTCTGAAGCATGACGTAATGGGGGGGTGTTATCTCTTTTGTCGAAAATCAGCCGTTTTTGCTCGAACAATAAATGCCTCCAAATGGTATTTAATTAACTTCCCGGGGTGAAGAAACCCTTTTTGAGAACTCAGAGTGAGTAAATTGGCCATTTTCATGCACTTTTAACCATTCCATAAATCTTGTGTTTTGGGCCCCTGGAAGCATGAAAATCACTTTAAACATGCTATTTTTAGCTCTAACACTGATGATCCACCTACAAATGTGAACTGACGTTCAAAAATAAAACATTTGAAAACGGACCATTTTCCACATTTCTGAAGCATGACGTAATGGGGGGGTGTTATCTCTTTTGTCGAAAATCAGCCGTTTTTGCTCGAACATTAAATGCCTCCAAATGGTATTTAATTAACTTCCCGGGGTGAAGAAACCCTTTTTGAGAACTCAGAGTGAGTAAATTGGCCATTTTCATGCACTTTTAACCATTCCATAAATCTTGTGTTTTGGGCCCCTGGAAGCATGAAAATCACTTTAAACATGCTAATTTTAGCTCTAACACTGATGATCCACCTACAAATGTGAACTGACGTTCAAAAATAAAACATTTGAAAACGGACCATTTTCCACATTTCTGAAGCATGACGTAATGGGGGGGTGTTATCTCTTTTGTCGAAAATCAGCCGTTTTTGCTCGAACATTAAATGCCTCCAAATGGTATTTAATTAACTTCCCGGGGTGAAGAAACCCTTTTTGAGAACTCAGAGTGAGTAAATTGGCCATTTTCATGCACTTTTAACCATTCCATAAATCTTGTGTTTTGGGCCCCTGGAAGCATGAAAATCACTTTAAACATGCTAATTTTAGCTCTAACACTGATGATCCACCTACAAATGTGAACTGACGTTCAAAAATAAAACATTTGAAAACGGACCATTTTCCACATTTCTGAAGCATGACGTAATGGGGGGGTGTTATCTCTTTTGTCGAAAATCAGCCGTTTTTGCTCGAACATTAAATGCCTCCAAATGGTATTTAATTAACTTCCCGGGGTGAAGAAACCCTTTTTGAGAACTCAGAGTGAGTAAATTGGCCATTTTCATGCACTTTTAACCATTCCATAAATCTTGTGTTTTGGGCCCCTAGAAGCATGAAAATCACTTTAAACATGATAATTTTAGCTCTAACACTGATGATCCACCTACAAATGTGAACTGACGTTCAAAAATGAAACATTTGAAAACGGACCATTTTCCACATTACTGAAGCATGACGTAATGGGGGGGTGTTATCTCTTTTGTCGAAAATCAGCCGTTTTTGCTCGAACATTAAATGCCTCCAAATGGTATTTAATTAACTTCCCGGGGTGAAGAAACCCTTTTTGAGAACTCAGAGTGAGTAAATTGGCCATTTTCATGCACTTTTAACCATTCCATAAATCTTGTGTTTTGGGCCCCTGGAAGCATGAAAATCACTTTAAACATGCTAATTTTAGCTCTAACACTGATGATCCACCTACAAATGTGAACTGACGTTCAAAAATAAAACATTTGAAAACGGACCATTTTCCACATTTCTGAAGCATGACGTAATGGGGGGGTGTTATCTCTTTTGTCGAAAATCAGCCGTTTTTGCTCGAACATTAAATGCCTCCAAATGGTATTTAATTAACTTCCCGAGCCCCTGGAAGCATGAAAATCACTTTAAACATGCTAATTTTAGCTCTAACACTGATGATCCACCTACAAATGTGAACTGACGTTCAAAAATAAAACATTTGAAAACGGACCATTTTCCACATTTCTGAAGCATGACGTAATGGGGGGGTGTTATCTCTTTTGTCGAAAATCAGCCGTTTTTGCTCGAACATTAAATGCCTCCAAATGGTATTTAATTAACTTCCCGGGGTGAAGAAACCCTTTTTGAGAACTCAGAGTGAGTAAATTGGCCATTTTCATGCACTTTTAACCATTCCATAAATCTTGTGTTTTGGGCCCCTGGAAGCATGAAAATCACTTTAAACATGCTAATTTTAGCTCTAACACTGATGATCCACCTAAAAATGTGAACTGACGTTCAAAAATAAAACATTTGAAAACGGACCATTTTCCACATTTCTGAAGCATGACGTAATGGGGGGGTGTTATCTCTTTTGTCGAAAATCAGCCGTTTTTGCTCGAACATTAAATGCCTCCAAATGGTATTTATTTCACTTCCCGAGCCCCTGGAAGCATGAAAATCACTTTAAACATGCTAATTTTAGCTCTAACACTGATGATCCACCTACAAATGTGAACTGACGTTCAAAAATGAAACATTTGAATACGGACCATTTTCCACATTTCTGAAGCATGACGTAATGGGGGGGGTGTTATCTCTTTTGTCGAAAATCAGCCGTTTTTGCTCGAACATTAAAATCCTCCAAATGGTATTTAATTAACTTCCCGAGCCCCTGGAAGCATGAAAATCACTTTAAACATGCTAATTTTAGCTCTAACACTGATGATCCACCAACAAATGTGAACTGACGTTCAAAAATAAAACATTTGAAAACGGACCATTTTCCACATTTCTGAAGCATGACGTAATGGGGGGGTGTTATCTCTTTTGTCGAAAATCAGCCGTTTTTGCTCTAACATTAAATGCCTCCAAATGGTATTTAATTAACTTCCCGGGGTGAAGAAACCCTTTTTGAGAACTCAGAGTGAGTAAATTGGCCATTTTCATGCTTTTTTAACCATTCCATAAATCTTGTGTTTTGGGCCCCTGGAAGCATGAAAATCACTTTAAACGTGCTAATTTTAGCTCTAACACTGATGATCCACCTACAAATGTGAACTGACGTTCAAAAATAAAACATTTGAAAACGGACCATTTTCCATATTTCTGAAGCATGACGTAATGGGGGGTGTTATCTCTTTTGTCGAAAATCAGCCGTTTTTGCTCGAACATTAAATGCCTCCAAATGGTATTTAATTAACTTCCCGTGCCCCTGGAAGCATGAAAATCACTTTAAACATGCTAATTTTAGCTCTAACACTGATGATCCACCTACAAATGTGAACTGACGTTCAAAAATAAAACATTTGAAAACGGACCATTTTCCACATATCTGAAGCATGACGTAATGGGGGGGTGTTATCTCTTTTGTCGAAAATCAGCCGTTTTTGCTCGAACATTAAATGCCTCCAAATGGTATTTTATTAACTTCCCGAGCCCCTGGAAGCATGAAAATCACTTTAAACATGCTAATTTTAGCTCTAACACTGATGATCCACCTACAAATGTGAACTGACGTTCAAAAATAAAACATTTGAAAACGGACCATTTTCCACATTTCTGAAGCATGACGTAATGGGGGGGTGTTATCTCTTTTTTCGAAAATCAGCCGTTTTTGCTCGAACATTAAATGCCTCCAAATGGTATTTAATTAACTTCCCGAGCCCCTGGAAGCATGAAAATCACTTTAAACATGCTAATTTTAGCTCTAACACTGATGATCCACCTACAAATGTGAACTGACGTTCAAAAATAAAACATTTGAAAACGGACCATTTTCCACATTTCTGAAGCATGACGTAATGGGGGGGTGTTATCTCTTTTGTCGAAAATCAGCCGTTTTTGCTCTAACATTAAATGCCTCCAAATGGTATTTAATTAACTTCCCGGGGTGAAGAAACCCTTTTTGAGAACTCAGAGTGAGTAAATTGGCCATTTTCATGCACTTTTAACCATTCCATAAATCTTGTGTTTTGGGCCCCAAGAAGCATGAAAATCACTTTAAACATGCTAATTTTAGCTCTAACACTGATGATCCACCTACAAATGTGAACTGACGTTCAAAAATAAAACATTTGAAAACGGACCATTTTCCACATTTCTGAAGCATGACGTAATGGGGGGGTGTTATCTCTTTTGTCGAAAATCAGCCGTTTTTGCTCTAACATTAAATGCCTCCAAATGGTATTTAGTTAACTTCCCGAGCCCCTGGAAGCATGAAAATCACTTTAAACATGCTAATTTTAGCTCTAACACTGATGATCCACCTACAAATGTGAACTGACGTTCAAAAATAAAACATTTGAAAACGGACCATTTTCCACATTTCTGAAGCATGACGTAATGGGGGGGTGTTATCTCTTTTGTCGAAAATCAGCCGTTTTTGCTCTAACATTAAATGCCTCCAAATGGTATTTAATTAACTTCCCGGGGTGAAGAAACCCTTTTTGAGAACTCAGAGTGAGTAAATTGGCCATTTTCATGCACTTTTAACCATTCCATAAATCTTGTGTTTTGGGCCCCTGGAAGCATGAAAATCACTTTAAACATGCTAATTTTAGCTCTAACACTGATGATCCACCTACAAATGTGAACTGACGTTCAAAAATAAAACATTTGAAAACGGACCATTTTCCACATTTCTGAAGCATGACGTAATGGGGGGGTGTTATAGCTTTTGTCGAAAATCAGCCGTTTTTGCTCGAACATTAAATGCCTCCAAATGGTATTTAATTAACTTCCCGGGGTGAAGAAACCCTTTTTGAGAACTCAGAGTGAGTAAATTGGCCATTTTCATGCACTTTTAACCATTCCATAAATCTTGTGTTTTGGGCCCCTGGAAGCATGAAAATCACTTTAAACATGCTAATTTTAGCTCTAACACTGATGATCCACCTACAAATGTGAACTGACGTTCAAAAATAAAACATTTGAAAACGGACCATTTTCCACATTTCTGAAGCATGACGTAATGGGGGGGTGTTATCTCTTTTGTCGACAATCAGCCGTTTTTGCTCGAACATTAAATGCCTCCAAATGGTATTTAATTAACTTCCCGGGGTGAAGAAACCCTTTTTGAGAACTCAGAGTGAGTAAATTGGCCATTTTCATGCACTTTTAACCATTCCATAAATCTTGTGTTTTGGGCCCCTGGAAGCATGAAAATCACTTTAAACATGCTAATTTTAGCTCTAACACTGATGATCCACCTACAAATGTGAACTGACGTTCAAAAATAAAACATTTGAAAACGGACCATTTTCCACATTTCTGAAGCATGACGTAATGGGGGGGTGTTATCTCTTTTGTCGAAAATCAGCCGTTTTTGCTCGAACATTAAATGCCTCCAAATGGTATTTAATTAACTTCCCGGGGTGAAGAAACCCTTTTTGAGAACTCAGAGTGAGTAAATTGGCCATTTTCATGCACTTTTAACCATTCCATAAATCTTGTGTTTTGGGCCCCTAGAAGCATGAAAATCACTTTAAACATGATAATTTTAGCTCTAACACTGATGATCCACCTACAAATGTGAACTGACGTTCAAAAATGAAACATTTGAAAACGGACCATTTTCCACATTACTGAAGCATGACGTAATGGGGGGGTGTTATCTCTTTTGTCGAAAATCAGCCGTTTTTGCTCGAACATTAAATGCCTCCAAATGGTATTTAATTAACTTCCCGGGGTGAAGAAACCCTTTTTGAGAACTCAGAGTGAGTAAATTGGCCATTTTCATGCACTTTTAACCATTCCATAAATCTTGTGTTTTGGGCCCCTGGAAGCATGAAAATCACTTTAAACATGCTAATTTTAGCTCTAACACTGATGATCCACCTACAAATGTGAACTGACGTTCAAAAATAAAACATTTGAAATCGGACCATTTTCCACATTTCTGAAGCATGACGTAATGGGGGGGTGTTATCTCTTTTGTCGAAAATCAGCCGTTTTTGCTCGAACATTAAATGCCTCCAAATGGTATTTAATTAACTTCCCGAGCCCCTGGAAGCATGAAAATCACTTTAAACATGCTAATTTTAGCTCTAACACTGATGATCCACCTACAAATGTGAACTGACGTTCAAAAATAAAACATTTGAAAACGGACCATTTTCCACATTTCTGAAGCATGACGTAATGGGGGGGTGTTATCTCTTTTGTCGAAAATCAGCCGTTTTTGCTCGAACATTAAATGCCTCCAAATGGTATTTAATTAACTTCCCGGGGTGAAGAAACCCTTTTTGAGAACTCAGAGTGAGTAAATTGGCCATTTTCATGCACTTTTAACCATTCCATAAATCTTGTGTTTTGGGCCCCTGGAAGCATGAAAATCACTTTAAACATGCTAATTTTAGCTCTAACACTGATGATCCACCTAAAAATGTGAACTGACGTTCAAAAATAAAACATTTGAAAACGGACCATTTTCCACATTTCTGAAGCATGACGTAATGGGGGGGTGTTATCTCTTTTGTCGAAAATCAGCCGTTTTTGCTCGAACATTAAATGCCTCCAAATGGTATTTATTTCACTTCCCGAGCCCCTGGAAGCATGAAAATCACTTTAAACATGCTAATTTTAGCTCTAACACTGATGATCCACCTACAAATGTGAACTGACGTTCAAAAATGAAACATTTGAATACGGACCATTTTCCACATTTCTGAAGCATGACGTAATGGGGGGGGGTGTTATCTCTTTTGTCGAAAATCAGCCGTTTTTGCTCGAACATTAAAATCCTCCAAATGGTATTTAATTAACTTCCCGAGCCCCTGGAAGCATGAAAATCACTTTAAACATGCTAATTTTAGCTCTAACACTGATGATCCACCAACAAATGTGAACTGACGTTCAAAAATAAAACATTTGAAAACGGACCATTTTCCACATTTCTGAAGCATGACGTAATGGGGGGGTGTTATCTCTTTTGTCGAAAATCAGCCGTTTTTGCTCTAACATTAAATGCCTCCAAATGGTATTTAATTAACTTCCCGGGGTGAAGAAACCCTTTTTGAGAACTCAGAGTGAGTAAATTGGCCATTTTCATGCTTTTTTAACTATTCCATAAATCTTGTGTTTTGGGCCCCTGGAAGCATGAAAATCACTTTAAACGTGCTAATTTTAGCTCTAACACTGATGATCCACCTACAAATGTGAACTGACGTTCAAAAATAAAACATTTGAAAACGGACCATTTTCCATATTTCTGAAGCATGACGTAATGGGGGGTGTTATCTCTTTTGTCGAAAATCAGCCGTTTTTGCTCGAACATTAAATGCCTCCAAATGGTATTTAATTAACTTCCCGTGCCCCTGGAAGCATGAAAATCACTTTAAACATGCTAATTTTAGCTCTAACACTGATGATCCACCTACAAATGTGAACTGACGTTCAAAAATAAAACATTTGAAAACGGACCATTTTCCACATATCTGAAGCATGACGTAATGGGGGGGTGTTATCTCTTTTGTCGAAAATCAGCCGTTTTTGCTCGAACATTAAATGCCTCCAAATGGTATTTTATTAACTTCCCGAGCCCCTGGAAGCATGAAAATCACTTTAAACATGCTAATTTTAGCTCTAACACTGATGATCCACCTACAAATGTGAACTGACGTTCAAAAATAAAACATTTGAAAACGGACCATTTTCCACATTTCTGAAGCATGACGTAATGGGGGGGTGTTATCTCTTTTGTCGAAAATCAGCCGTTTTTGCTCTAACATTAAATGCCTCCAAATGGTATTTAATTAACTTCCCGGGGTGAAGAAACCCTTTTTGAGAACTCAGAGTGAGTAAATTGGCCATTTTCATGCACTTTTAACCATTCCATAAATCTTGTGTTTTGGGCCCCAAGAAGCATGAAAATCACTTTAAACATGCTAATTTTAGCTCTAACACTGATGATCCACCTACAAATGTGAACTGACGTTCAAAAATAAAACATTTGAAAACGGACCATTTTCCACATTTCTGAAGCATGACGTAATGGGGGGGTGTTATCTCTTTTGTCGAAAATCAGCCGTTTTTGCTCTAACATTAAATGCCTCCAAATGGTATTTAGTTAACTTCCCGAGCCCCTGGAAGCATGAAAATCACTTTAAACATGCTAATTTTAGCTCTAACACTGATGATCCACCTACAAATGTGAACTGACGTTCAAAAATAAAACATTTGAAAACGGACCATTTTCCACATTTCTGAAGCATGACGTAATGGGGGGGGTGTTATCTCTTTTGTCGAAAATCAGCCGTTTTTGCTCTAACATTAAATGCCTCCAAATGGTATTTAATTAACTTCCCGGGGTGAAGAAACCCTTTTTGAGAACTCAGAGTGAGTAAATTGGCCATTTTCATGCACTTTTAACCATTCCATAAATCTTGTGTTTTGGGCCCCTGGAAGCATGAAAATCACTTTAAACATGCTAATTTTAGCTCTAACACTGATGATCCACCTACAAATGTGAACTGACGTTCAAAAATAAAACATTTGAAAACGGACCATTTTCCACATTTCTGAAGCATGACGTAATGGGGGGGGGGGGTGTTATCTCTTTTGTCGAAAATCAGCCGTTTTTGCTCTAACATTAAATGCCTCCAAATGGTATTTAATTAACTTCCCGGGGTGAAGAAACCCTTTTTGAGAACTCAGAGTGAGTAAATTGGCCATTTTCATGCACTTTTAACCATTCCATAAATCTTGTGTTTTGGGCCCCTGGAAGCATGAAAATCACTTTAAACATGCTAATTTTAGCTCTAACACTGATGATCCACCTACAAATGTGAACTGACGTTCAAAAATAAAACATTTGAAAACGGACCATTTTCCACATTTCTGAAGCATGACGTAATGGGGGGGTGTTATCTCTTTTGTCGAAAATCAGCCGTTTTTGCTTGAACATTAAATGCCTCCAAATGGTATTTAATTAACTTCCCGGGGTGAAGAAACCCTTTTTGAGAACTCAGAGTGAGTAAATTGGCCATTTTCATGCACTTTTGACCATTCCATAAATCTTGTGTTTTGGGCCCCTGGAAGCATGAAAATCACTTTAAACATGCTAATTTTAGCTCTAACACTGATGATCCACCTACAAATGTGAACTGACGTTCAAAAATAAAACATTTGAAAACGGACCATTTTCCACATTACTGAAGCATGACGTAATGGGGGGGTGTTATCTCTTTTGTCGAAAATCAGCCGTTTTTGCTCGAACATTAAATGCCTCCAAATGGTATTTAATTAACTTCCCGAGCCCCTGGAAGCATGAAAATCACTTTAAACATGCTAATTTTAGCTCTAACACTGATGATCCACCTACAAATGTGAACTGACGTTCAAAAATAAAACATTTGAAAACGGACCATTTTCCACATTTCTGAAGCATGACGTAATGGGGGGGTGTTATCTCTTTTGTCGAAAATCAGCCGTTTTTGCTCTAACATTAAATGCCTCCAAATGGTATTTAATTAACTTCCCGGGGTGAAGAAACCCTTTTTGAGAACTCAGAGTGAGTAAATTGGCCATTTTCATGCACTTTTAACCATTCCATAAATCTTGTGTTTTGGGCCCCAAGAAGCATGAAAATCACTTTAAACGTGCTAATTTTAGCTCTAACACTGATGATCCACCTACAAATGTGAACTGACGTTCAAAAATAAAACATTTGAAAACGGACCATTTTCCACATTTCTGAAGCATGACGTAATGGGGGGGTGTTATCTCTTTTGTCGAAAATCAGCCGTTTTTGCTCTAACATTAAATGCCTCCAAATGGTATTTAGTTAACTTCCCGAGCCCCTGGAAGCATGAAAATCACTTTAAACATGCTAATTTTAGCTCTAACACTGATGATCCACCTACAAATGTGAACTGACGTTCAAAAATAAAACATTTGAAAACGGACCATTTTCCACATTTCTGAAGCATGACGTAATGGGGGGGTGTTATCTCTTTTGTCGAAAATCAGCCGTTTTTGCTCTAACATTAAATGCCTCCAAATGGTATTTAATTAACTTCCCGGGGTGAAGAAACCCTTTTTGAGAACTCAGAGTGAGTAAATTGGCCATTTTCATGCACTTTTAACCATTCCATAAATCTTGTGTTTTGGGCCCCTGGAAGCATGAAAATCACTTTAAACATGCTAATTTTAGCTCTAACACTGATGATCCACCTACAAATGTGAACTGACGTTCAAAAATAAAACATTTGAAAACGGACCATTTTCCACATTTCTGAAGCATGACGTAATGGGGGGGTGTTATCTCTTTTGTCGAAAATCAGCCGTTTTTGCTTGAACATTAAATGCCTCCAAATGGTATTTAATTAACTTCCCGGGGTGAAGAAACCCTTTTTGAGAACTCAGAGTGAGTAAATTGGCCATTTTCATGCACTTTTGACCATTCCATAAATCTTGTGTTTTGGGCCCCTGGAAGCATGAAAATCACTTTAAACATGCTAATTTTAGCTCTAACACTGATGATCCACCTACAAATGTGAACTGACGTTCAAAAATAAAACATTTGAAAACGGACCATTTTCCACATTACTGAAGCATGACGTAATGGGGGGGTGTTATCTCTTTTGTCGAAAATCAGCCGTTTTTGCTCGAACATTAAATGCCTCCAAATGGTATTTAATTAACTTCCCGAGCCCCTGGAAGCATGAAAATCACTTTAAACATGCTAATTTTAGCTCTAACACTGATGATCCACCTACAAATGTGAACTGACGTTCAAAAATAAAACATTTGAAAACGGACCATTTTCCACATTTCTGAAGCATGACGTAATGGGGGGTGTTATCTCTTTTGTCGAAAATCAGCCGTTTTTGCTCGAACATTAAATGCCTCCAAATGGTATTTATTTCACTTCCCGAGCCCCTGGAAGCATGAAAATCACTTTAAACATGTTAATTTTAGCTCTAACACTGATGATCCACCTACAAATGTGAACTGACGTTCAATAATAAAACATTTGAAAACGGACCATTTTCCACATTTCTGAAGCATTACGTAATGGGGGGGGTGTTATCTCTTTTGTCGAAAATCAGCCGTTTTTGCTCGAACATTAAATGCCTCCAAATGGTATTTATTTCACTTCCCGAGCCCCTGGAAGCATGAAAATCACTTTAAACATGCTAATTTTAGCTCTAACACTGATGATCCACCTACAAATGTGAACTGACGTTCAAAAATAAAACATTTGAAAACGGACCATTTTCCACATTTCTGAAGCATGACGTAATGGGGGGGTGTTATCTCTTTTGTCGAAATTCAGCCGTTTTTGCTCGAACATTAAATGCCTCCAAATGGTATTTAATTAACTTCCCGGGGTGAAGAAACCCTTTTTGAGAACTCAGAGTGAGTAAATTGGCCATTTTCATGCACTTTTAACCATTCCATAAATCTTGTGTTTTGGGCCCCTGGAAGCATGAAAATCACTTTAAACATGCTAATTTTAGCTCTAACACTGATGATCCACCTACAAATGTGAACTGACGTTCAAAAATAAAACATTTGAAAACGGACCATTTTCCACATTTCTGAAGCATGACGTAATGGGGGGGTGTTATCTCTTTTGTCAAAAATCAGCCGTTTTTGCTCGAACATTAAATGCCTCCAAATGGTATTTATTTCACTTCCCGAGCCCCTGGAAGCATGAAAATCACTTTAAACATGCTAATTTTAGCTCTAACACTGATGATCCACCTACAAATGTGAACTGACGTTCAAAAATGAAACATTTGAAAACGGACCATTTTCCGCATTTCTGAAGCATGCCGTAATGGGGGGGTGTTATCTCTTTTGTCGAAAATCAGCCGTTTTTGCTCGAACATTAAAATCCTCCAAATGGTATTTAATTAACTTCCCGAGCCCCTGGAAGCATGAAAATCACTTTAAACATGCTAATTTTAGCTCTAACACTGATGATCCACCTACAAATGTGAACTGACGTTCAAAAATAAAACATTTGAAAACGGACCATTTTCCACATTTCTGAAGCATGACGTAATGGGGGGGGTGTTATCTCTTTTGTCGAAAATCAGCCGTTTTTGCTCGAACATTAAATGCCTCCAAATGGTATTTAATTAACTTCCCGGGGTGAAGAAACCCTTTTTGAGAACTCAGAGTGAGTAAATTGGCCATTTTCATGCACTTTTAACCATTCCATAAATCTTGTGTTTTGGGCCCCTGGAAGCATGAAAATCACTTTAAACATGCTAATTTTAGCTCTAACACTGATGATCCACCTACAAATGTGAACTGACGTTCAAAAATAAAACATTTGAAAACGGACCATTTTCCACATTTCTGAAGCATGACGTAATGGGGGGGTGTTATCTCTTTTGTCGAAAATCAGCCGTTTTTGCTCGAACATTAAATGCCTCCAAATGGTATTTAATTAACTTCCCGGGGTGAAGAAACCCTTTTTGAGAACTCAGAGTGAGTAAATTGGCCATTTTCATGCACTTTTAACCATTCCATAAATCTTGTGTTTTGGGCCCCTGGAAGCATGAAAATCACTTTAAACATGCTAATTTTAGCTCTAACACTGATGATCCACCTACAAATGTGAACTGACGTTCAAAAATAAAACATTTGAAAACGGACCATTTTCCACATTTCTGAAGCATGGCGTAATGGGGGGGTGTTATCTCTTTTGTCGAAAATCAGCCGTTTTTGCTCGAACATTAAATGCCTCCAAATGGTATTTATTTCACTTCCCGAGCCCCTGGAAGCATGAAAATCACTTTAAACATGCTAATTTTAGCTCTAACACTGATGATCCACCTACAAATGTGAACTGACGTTCAAAAATGAAACATTTGAATACGGACCATTTTCCACATTTCTGAAGCATGACGTAATGGGGGGGTGTTATCTCTTTTGTCGAAAATCAGCCGTTTTTGCTCGAACATTAAAATCCTCCAAATGGTATTTAATTAACTTCCCGAGCCCCTGGAAGCATGAAAATCACTTTAAACATGCTAATTTTAGCTCTAACACTGATGATCCACCTACAAATGTGAACTGACGTTCAAAAATAAAACATTTGAAAACGGACCATTTTCCACATTTCTGAAGCATGACGTAATGGGGGGGTGTTATCTCTTTTGTCGAAAATCAGCCGTTTTTGCTCTAACATTAAATGCCTCCAAATGGTATTTAATTAACTTCCCGGGGTGAAGAAACCCTTTTTGAGAACTCAGAGTGAGTAAATTGGCCATTTTCATGCTTTTTTAACCATTCCATAAATCTTGTGTTTTGGGCCCCTGGAAGCATGAAAATCACTTTAAACATGCTAATTTTAGCTCTAACACTGATGATCCACCTACAAATGTGAACTGACGTTCCGAAATAAAACATTTGAAATCGGACCATTTTCCACATTTCTGAAGCATGACGTAATGGGGGGGTGTTATCTCTTTTGTCGAAAATCAGCCGTTTTTGCTCGAACAATAAATGCCTCCAAATGGTATTTAATTAACTTCCCGGGGTAAAGAAACCCTTTTTGAGAACTCAGAGTGAGTAAATTGGCCATTTTCATGCACTTTTAACCATTCCATAAATCTTGTGTTTTGGGCCCCTGGAAGCATGAAAATCACTTTAAACATGCTAATTTTAGCTCTAACACTGATGATCCACCTACAAATGTGAACTGACGTTCAAAAATAAAACATTTGAAAACGGACCATTTTCCACATTTCTGAAGCATGACGTAATGGGGGGGTGTTATCTCTTTTGTCGAAAATCAGCCGTTTTTGCTCGAACATTAAATGCCTCCAAATGGTATTTAATTAACTTCCCGGGGTGAAGAAACCCTTTTTGAGAACTCAGAGTGAGTAAATTGGCCATTTTCATGCACTTTTAACCATTCCATAAATCTTGTGTTTTGGGCCCCTGGAAGCATGAAAATCACTTTAAACATGCTAATTTTAGCTCTAACACTGATGATCCACCTACAAATGTGAACTGACGTTCAAAAATAAAACATTTGAAAACGGACCATTTTCCACATTTCTGAAGCATGACGTAATGGGGGGGTGTTATCTCTTTTGTCGAAAATCAGCCGTTTTTGCTCGAACATTAAATGCCTCCAAATGGTATTTAATTAACTTCCCGGGGTGAAGAAACCCTTTTTGAGAACTCAGAGTGAGTAAATTGGCCATTTTCATGCACTTTTAACCATTCCATAAATCTTGTGTTTTGGGCCCCTGGAAGCATGAAAATCACTTTAACCCCATGGCTGCTAGGCGTTTTCCCGTCCTGCGCTGGGTTTTATTCTTTTTTATTGTTTTATGACGAGCTGGCCTTGTCATCCGCGCACGGCAGGTAAGCGCCATGACGAGGCCAGCTCGTCATTAGCCTCGAAGGGGTTAAACATGCTAATTTTAGCTCTAACACTGATGATCCACCTACAAATGTGAACTGACGTTCAAAAATAAAACATTTGAAAACGGACCATTTTCCACATTTCTGAAGCATGACGTAATGGGGGGGTGTTATCTCTTTTGTCGAAAATCAGCCGTTTTTGCTCGAACATTAAATGCCTCCAAATGGTATTTAATTAACTTCCCGGGGTGAAGAAACCCTTTTTGAGAACTCAGAGTGAGTAAATTGGCCATTTTCATGCACTTTTAACCATTCCATAAATCTTGTGTTTTGGGCCCCTGGAAGCATGAAAATCACTTTAAACATGCTAATTTTAGCTCTAACACTGATGATCCACCTACAAATGTGAACTGACGTTCAAAAATAAAACATTTGAAAACGGACCATTTTCCACATTTCTGAAGCATGACGTAATGGGGGGGTGTTATCTCTTTTGTCGAAAATCAGCCGTTTTTGCTCGAACATTAAATGCCTCCAAATGGTATTTAATTAACTTCCCGAGCCCCTGGAAGCATGAAAATCACTTTAAACATGCTAATTTTAGCTCTAACACTGATGATCCACCTACAAATGTGAACTGACGTTCAAAAATAAAACATTTGAAAACGGACCATTTTCCACATTTCTGAAGCATGACGTAATGGGGGGGTGTTATCTCTTTTGTCGAAAATCAGCCGTTTTTGCTCGAACATTAAATGCCTCCAAATGGTATTTAATTAACTTCCCGGGGTGAAGAAACCCTTTTTGAGAACTCAGAGTGAGTAAATTGGCCATTTTCATGCACTTTTAACCATTCCATAAATCTTGTGTTTTGGGCCCCTGGAAGCATGAAAATCACTTTAAACATGCTAATTTTAGCTCTAACACTGATGATCCACCTACAAATGTGAACTGACGTTCAAAAATAAAACATTTGAAAACGGACCATTTTCCACATTTCTGAAGCATGACGTAATGGGGGGGTGTTATCTCTTTTGTCGAAAATCAGCCGTTTTTGCTCGAACATTAAATGCCTCCAAATGGTATTTAATTAACTTCCCGAGCCCCTGGAAGCATGAAAATCACTTTAAACATGCTAATTTTAGCTCTAACACTGATGATCCACCTACAAATGTGAACTGACGTTCAAAAATAAAACATTTGAAAACGGACCATTTTCCACATTTCTGAAGCATGACGTAATGGGGGGGTGTTATCTCTTTTGTCGAAAATCAGCCGTTTTTGCTCGAACATTAAATGCCTCCAAATGGTATTTAATTAACTTCCCGGGGTGAAGAAACCCTTTTTGAGAACTCAGAGTGAGTAAATTGGCCATTTTCATGCACTTTTGACCATTCCATAAATCTTGGGTTTTGGGCCCCTGGAAGCATGAAAATCACTTTAAACATGCTAATTTTAGCTCTAACACTGATGATCCACCTACAAATGTGAACTGACGTTCAAAAATAAAACATTTGAAAACGGACCATTTTCCACATTTCTGAAGCATGACGTAATGGGGGGGTGTTATCTCTTTTGTCGAAAATCAGCCGTTTTTGCTCGAACATTAAATGCCTCCAAATGGTATTTAATTAACTTCCCGAGCCCCTGGAAGCATGAAAATCACTTTAAACATGCTAATTTTAGCTCTAACACTGATGATCCACCTACAAATGTGAACTGACGTTCAAAAATAAAACATTTGAAAACGGACCATTTTCCACATTTCTGAAGCATGACGTAATGGGGGGGTGTTATCTCTTTTGTCGAAAATCAGCCGTTTTTGCTCGAACATTAAATGCCTCCAAATGGTATTTAATTAACTTCCCGGGGTGAAGAAACCCTTTTTGAGAACTCAGAGTGAGTAAATTGGCCATTTTCATGCACTTTTAACCATTCCATAAATCTTGTGTTTTGGGCCCCTGGAAGCATGAAAATCACTTTAAACATGCTAATTTTAGCTCTAACACTGATGATCCACCTACAAATGTGAACTGACGTTCAAAAATAAAACATTTGAAAACGGACCATTTTCCACATTTCTGAAGCATGACGTAATGGGGGGGTGTTATCTCTTTTGTCGAAAATCAGCCGTTTTTGCTCGAACATTAAATGCCTCCAAATGGTATTTAATTAACTTCCCGAGCCCCTGGAAGCATGAAAATCACTTTAAACATGCTAATTTTAGCTCTAACACTGATGATCCACCTACAAATGTGAACTGACGTTCAAAAATAAAACATTTGAAAACGGACCATTTTCCACATTTCTGAAGCATGACGTAATGGGGGGGTGTTATCTCTTTTGTCGAAAATCAGCCGTTTTTGCTCGAACATTAAATGCCTCCAAATGGTATTTAATTAACTTCCCGGGGTGAAGAAACCCTTTTTGAGAACTCAGAGTGAGTAAATTGGCCATTTTCATGCACTTTTGACCATTCCATAAATCTTGGGTTTTGGGCCCCTGGAAGCATGAAAATCACTTTAAACATGCTAATTTTAGCTCTAACACTGATGATCCACCTACAAATGTGAACTGACGTTCAAAAATAAAACATTTGAAAACGGACCATTTTCCACATTACTGAAGCATGACGTAATGGGGGGGTGTTATCTCTTTTGTCGAAAATCAGCCGTTTTTGCTCTAACATTAAATGCCTCCAAATGGTATTTAGTTAACTTCCCGAGCCCCTGGAAGCATGAAAATCACTTTAAACATGCTAATTTTAGCTCTAACACTGATGATCCACCTACAAATGTGAACTGACGTTCAAAAATAAAACATTTGAAAACGGACCATTTTCCACATTTCTGAAGCATGACGTAATGGGGGGGTGTTATCTCTTTTGTCGAAAATCAGCCGTTTTTGCTCTAACATTAAATGCCTCCAAATGGTATTTAATTAACTTCCCGGGGTGAAGAAACCCTTTTTGAGAACTCAGAGTGAGTAAATTGGCCATTTTCATGCACTTTTAACCATTCCATAAATCTTGTGTTTTGGGCCCCTGGAAGCATGAAAATCACTTTAAACATGCTAATTTTAGCTCTAACACTGATGATCCACCTACAAATGTGAACTGACGTTCAAAAATAAAACATTTGAAAACGGACCATTTTCCACATTTCTGAAGCATGACGTAATGGGGGGGTGTTATCTCTTTTGTCGAAAATCAGCCGTTTTTGCTTGAACATTAAATGCCTCCAAATGGTATTTAATTAACTTCCCGGGGTGAAGAAACCCTTTTTGAGAACTCAGAGTGAGTAAATTGGCCATTTTCATGCACTTTTGACCATTCCATAAATCTTGTGTTTTGGGCCCCTGGAAGCATGAAAATCACTTTAAACATGCTAATTTTAGCTCTAACACTGATGATCCACCTACAAATGTGAACTGACGTTCAAAAATAAAACATTTGAAAACGGACCATTTTCCACATTACTGAAGCATGACGTAATGGGGGGGTGTTATCTCTTTTGTCGAAAATCAGCCGTTTTTGCTCGAACATTAAATGCCTCCAAATGGTATTTAATTAACTTCCCGAGCCCCTGGAAGCATGAAAATCACTTTAAACATGCTAATTTTAGCTCTAACACTGATGATCCACCTACAAATGTGAACTGACGTTCAAAAATAAAACATTTGAAAACGGACCATTTTCCACATTTCTGAAGCATGACGTAATGGGGGGTGTTATCTCTTTTGTCGAAAATCAGCCGTTTTTGCTCGAACATTAAATGCCTCCAAATGGTATTTATTTCACTTCCCGAGCCCCTGGAAGCATGAAAATCACTTTAAACATGTTAATTTTAGCTCTAACACTGATGATCCACCTACAAATGTGAACTGACGTTCAATAATAAAACATTTGAAAACGGACCATTTTCCACATTTCTGAAGCATTACGTAATGGGGGGGGTGTTATCTCTTTTGTCGAAAATCAGCCGTTTTTGCTCGAACATTAAATGCCTCCAAATGGTATTTATTTCACTTCCCGAGCCCCTGGAAGCATGAAAATCACTTTAAACATGCTAATTTTAGCTCTAACACTGATGATCCACCTACAAATGTGAACTGACGTTCAAAAATAAAACATTTGAAAACGGACCATTTTCCACATTTCTGAAGCATGACGTAATGGGGGGGTGTTATCTCTTTTGTCGAAATTCAGCCGTTTTTGCTCGAACATTAAATGCCTCCAAATGGTATTTAATTAACTTCCCGGGGTGAAGAAACCCTTTTTGAGAACTCAGAGTGAGTAAATTGGCCATTTTCATGCACTTTTAACCATTCCATAAATCTTGTGTTTTGGGCCCCTGGAAGCATGAAAATCACTTTAAACATGCTAATTTTAGCTCTAACACTGATGATCCACCTACAAATGTGAACTGACGTTCGAAAATAAAACATTTGAAAACGGACCATTTTCCACATTTCTGAAGCATGACGTAATGGGGGGGTGTTATCTCTTTTGTCAAAAATCAGCCGTTTTTGCTCGAACATTAAATGCCTCCAAATGGTATTTATTTCACTTCCCGAGCCCCTGGAAGCATGAAAATCACTTTAAACATGCTAATTTTAGCTCTAACACTGATGATCCACCTACAAATGTGAACTGACGTTCAAAAATGAAACATTTGAAAACGGACCATTTTCCGCATTTCTGAAGCATGCCGTAATGGGGGGGTGTTATCTCTTTTGTCGAAAATCAGCCGTTTTTGCTCGAACATTAAAATCCTCCAAATGGTATTTAATTAACTTCCCGAGCCCCTGGAAGCATGAAAATCACTTTAAACATGCTAATTTTAGCTCTAACACTGATGATCCACCTACAAATGTGAACTGACGTTCAAAAATAAAACATTTGAAAACGGACCATTTTCCACATTTCTGAAGCATGACGTAATGGGGGGGGTGTTATCTCTTTTGTCGAAAATCAGCCGTTTTTGCTCGAACATTAAATGCCTCCAAATGGTATTTAATTAACTTCCCGGGGTGAAGAAACCCTTTTTGAGAACTCAGAGTGAGTAAATTGGCCATTTTCATGCACTTTTAACCATTCCATAAATCTTGTGTTTTGGGCCCCTGGAAGCATGAAAATCACTTTAAACATGCTAATTTTAGCTCTAACACTGATGATCCACCTACAAATGTGAACTGACGTTCAAAAATAAAACATTTGAAAACGGACCATTTTCCACATTTCTGAAGCATGACGTAATGGGGGGGTGTTATCTCTTTTGTCGAAAATCAGCCGTTTTTGCTCGAACATTAAATGCCTCCAAATGGTATTTAATTAACTTCCCGGGGTGAAGAAACCCTTTTTGAGAACTCAGAGTGAGTAAATTGGCCATTTTCATGCACTTTTAACCATTCCATAAATCTTGTGTTTTGGGCCCCTGGAAGCATGAAAATCACTTTAAACATGCTAATTTTAGCTCTAACACTGATGATCCACCTACAAATGTGAACTGACGTTCAAAAATAAAACATTTGAAAACGGACCATTTTCCACATTTCTGAAGCATGGCGTAATGGGGGGGTGTTATCTCTTTTGTCGAAAATCAGCCGTTTTTGCTCGAACATTAAATGCCTCCAAATGGTATTTATTTCACTTCCCGAGCCCCTGGAAGCATGAAAATCACTTTAAACATGCTAATTTTAGCTCTAACACTGATGATCCACCTACAAATGTGAACTGACGTTCAAAAATGAAACATTTGAATACGGACCATTTTCCACATTTCTGAAGCATGACGTAATGGGGGGGTGTTATCTCTTTTGTCGAAAATCAGCCGTTTTTGCTCGAACATTAAAATCCTCCAAATGGTATTTAATTAACTTCCCGAGCCCCTGGAAGCATGAAAATCACTTTAAACATGCTAATTTTAGCTCTAACACTGATGATCCACCTACAAATGTGAACTGACGTTCAAAAATAAAACATTTGAAAACGGACCATTTTCCACATTTCTGAAGCATGACGTAATGGGGGGGTGTTATCTCTTTTGTCGAAAATCAGCCGTTTTTGCTCTAACATTAAATGCCTCCAAATGGTATTTAATTAACTTCCCGGGGTGAAGAAACCCTTTTTGAGAACTCAGAGTGAGTAAATTGGCCATTTTCATGCTTTTTTAACCATTCCATAAATCTTGTGTTTTGGGCCCCTGGAAGCATGAAAATCACTTTAAACATGCTAATTTTAGCTCTAACACTGATGATCCACCTACAAATGTGAACTGACGTTCCGAAATAAAACATTTGAAATCGGACCATTTTCCACATTTCTGAAGCATGACGTAATGGGGGGGTGTTATCTCTTTTGTCGAAAATCAGCCGTTTTTGCTCGAACAATAAATGCCTCCAAATGGTATTTAATTAACTTCCCGGGGTAAAGAAACCCTTTTTGAGAACTCAGAGTGAGTAAATTGGCCATTTTCATGCACTTTTAACCATTCCATAAATCTTGTGTTTTGGGCCCCTGGAAGCATGAAAATCACTTTAAACATGCTAATTTTAGCTCTAACACTGATGATCCACCTACAAATGTGAACTGACGTTCAAAAATAAAACATTTGAAAACGGACCATTTTCCACATTTCTGAAGCATGACGTAATGGGGGGGTGTTATCTCTTTTGTCGAAAATCAGCCGTTTTTGCTCGAACATTAAATGCCTCCAAATGGTATTTAATTAACTTCCCGGGGTGAAGAAACCCTTTTTGAGAACTCAGAGTGAGTAAATTGGCCATTTTCATGCACTTTTAACCATTCCATAAATCTTGTGTTTTGGGCCCCTGGAAGCATGAAAATCACTTTAAACATGCTAATTTTAGCTCTAACACTGATGATCCACCTACAAATGTGAACTGACGTTCAAAAATAAAACATTTGAAAACGGACCATTTTCCACATTTCTGAAGCATGACGTAATGGGGGGGTGTTATCTCTTTTGTCGAAAATCAGCCGTTTTTGCTCGAACATTAAATGCCTCCAAATGGTATTTAATTAACTTCCCGGGGTGAAGAAACCCTTTTTGAGAACTCAGAGTGAGTAAATTGGCCATTTTCATGCACTTTTAACCATTCCATAAATCTTGTGTTTTGGGCCCCTGGAAGCATGAAAATCACTTTAACCCCATGGCTGCTAGGCGTTTTCCCGTCCTGCGCTGGGTTTTATTCTTTTTTATTGTTTTATGACGAGCTGGCCTTGTCATCCGCGCACGGCAGGTAAGCGCCATGACGAGGCCAGCTCGTCATTAGCCTCGAAGGGGTTAAACATGCTAATTTTAGCTCTAACACTGATGATCCACCTACAAATGTGAACTGACGTTCAAAAATAAAACATTTGAAAACGGACCATTTTCCACATTTCTGAAGCATGACGTAATGGGGGGGTGTTATCTCTTTTGTCGAAAATCAGCCGTTTTTGCTCGAACATTAAATGCCTCCAAATGGTATTTAATTAACTTCCCGGGGTGAAGAAACCCTTTTTGAGAACTCAGAGTGAGTAAATTGGCCATTTTCATGCACTTTTAACCATTCCATAAATCTTGTGTTTTGGGCCCCTGGAAGCATGAAAATCACTTTAAACATGCTAATTTTAGCTCTAACACTGATGATCCACCTACAAATGTGAACTGACGTTCAAAAATAAAACATTTGAAAACGGACCATTTTCCACATTTCTGAAGCATGACGTAATGGGGGGGTGTTATCTCTTTTGTCGAAAATCAGCCGTTTTTGCTCGAACATTAAATGCCTCCAAATGGTATTTAATTAACTTCCCGAGCCCCTGGAAGCATGAAAATCACTTTAAACATGCTAATTTTAGCTCTAACACTGATGATCCACCTACAAATGTGAACTGACGTTCAAAAATAAAACATTTGAAAACGGACCATTTTCCACATTTCTGAAGCATGACGTAATGGGGGGGTGTTATCTCTTTTGTCGAAAATCAGCCGTTTTTGCTCGAACATTAAATGCCTCCAAATGGTATTTAATTAACTTCCCGGGGTGAAGAAACCCTTTTTGAGAACTCAGAGTGAGTAAATTGGCCATTTTCATGCACTTTTAACCATTCCATAAATCTTGTGTTTTGGGCCCCTGGAAGCATGAAAATCACTTTAAACATGCTAATTTTAGCTCTAACACTGATGATCCACCTACAAATGTGAACTGACGTTCAAAAATAAAACATTTGAAAACGGACCATTTTCCACATTTCTGAAGCATGACGTAATGGGGGGGTGTTATCTCTTTTGTCGAAAATCAGCCGTTTTTGCTCGAACATTAAATGCCTCCAAATGGTATTTAATTAACTTCCCGAGCCCCTGGAAGCATGAAAATCACTTTAAACATGCTAATTTTAGCTCTAACACTGATGATCCACCTACAAATGTGAACTGACGTTCAAAAATAAAACATTTGAAAACGGACCATTTTCCACATTTCTGAAGCATGACGTAATGGGGGGGTGTTATCTCTTTTGTCGAAAATCAGCCGTTTTTGCTCGAACATTAAATGCCTCCAAATGGTATTTAATTAACTTCCCGGGGTGAAGAAACCCTTTTTGAGAACTCAGAGTGAGTAAATTGGCCATTTTCATGCACTTTTAACCATTCCATAAATCTTGTGTTTTGGGCCCCTGGAAGCATGAAAATCACTTTAAACATGCTAATTTTAGCTCTAACACTGATGATCCACCTACAAATGTGAACTGACGTTCAAAAATAAAACATTTGAAAACGGACCATTTTCCACATTTCTGAAGCATGACGTAATGGGGGGGTGTTATCTCTTTTGTCGAAAATCAGCCGTTTTTGCTCGAACATTAAATGCCTCCAAATGGTATTTATTTCACTTCCCGAGCCCCTGGAAGCATGAAAATCACTTTAAACATGCTAATTTTAGCTCTAACACTGATGATCCACCTACAAATGTGAACTGACGTTCAAAAATGAAACATTTGAAAACGGACCATTTTCCGCATTTCTGAAGCATGCCGTAATGGGGGGGGGTGTTATCTCTTTTGTCGAAAATCAGCCGTTTTTGCTCGAACATTAAAATCCTCCAAATGGTATTTAATTAACTTCCCGAGCCCCTGGAAGCATGAAAATCACTTTAAACATGCTAATTTTAGCTCTAACACTGATGATCCACCTACAAATGTGAACTGACGTTCAAAAATAAAACATTTGAAAACGGACCATTTTCCACATTTCTGAAGCATGACGTAATGGGGGGGTGTTATCTCTTTTGTCGAAAATCAGCCGTTTTTGCTCGAACATTAAATGCCTCCAAATGGTATTTAATTAACTTCCCGGGGTGAAGAAACCCTTTTTGAGAACTCAGAGTGAGTAAATTGGCCATTTTCATGCACTTTTAACCATTCCATAAATCTTGTGTTTTGGGCCCCTGGAAGCATGAAAATCACTTTAAACATGCTAATTTTAGCTCTAACACTGATGATCCACCTACAAATGTGAACTGACGTTCAAAAATAAAACATTTGAAAACGGACCATTTTCCCCATTTCTGAAGCATGACGTAATGGGGGGGTGTTATCTCTTTTGTCGAAAATCAGCCGTTTTTGCTCGAACATTAAATGCCTCCAAATGGTATTTATTTAACTTCCCGGGGTGAAGAAACCCTTTTTGAGAACTCAGAGTGAGTAAATTGGCCATTTTCATGCACTTTTAACCATTCCATAAATCTTGTGTTTTGGGCCCCTGGAAGCATGAAAATCACTTTAAACATGCTAATTTTAGCTCTAACACTGATGATCCACCTACAAATGTGAACTGACGTTCAAAAATAAAACATTTGAAAACGGACCATTTTCCACATTTCTGAAGCATGACGTAATGGGGGGGTGTTATCTCTTTTGTCGAAAATCAGCCGTTTTTGCTCGAACATTAAATGCCTCCAAATGGTATTTATTTCACTTCCCGAGCCCCTGGAAGCATGAAAATCACTTTAAACATGCTAATTTTAGCTCTAACACTGATGATCCACCTACAAATGTGAACTGACGTTCAAAAATGAAACATTTGAATACGGACCATTTTCCACATTTCTGAAGCATGACGTAATGGGGGGGTGTTATCTCTTTTGTCGAAAATCAGCCGTTTTTGCTCGAACATTAAAATCCTCCAAATGGTATTTAATTAACTTCCCGAGCCCCTGGAAGCATGAAAATCACTTTAAACATGCTAATTGTAGCTCTAACACTGATGATCCACCTACAAATGTGAACTGACGTTCAAAAATAAAACATTTGAAAACGGACCATTTTCCACATTTCTGAAGCATGACGTAATGGGGGGGTGTTATCTCTTTTGTCGAAAATCAGCCGTTTTTGCTCTAACATTAAATGCCTCCAAATGGTATTTAATTAACTTCCCGGGGTGAAGAAACCCTTTTTGAGAACTCAGAGTGAGTAAATTGGCCATTTTCATGCTTTTTTAACCATTCCATAAATCTTGTGTTTTGGGCCCCTGGAAGCATGAAAATCACTTTAAACATGCTAATTTTAGCTCTAACACTGATGATCCACCTACAAATGTGAACTGACGTTCCGAAATAAAACATTTGAAATCGGACCATTTTCCACATTTCTGAAGCATGACGTAATGGGGGGGTGTTATCTCTTTTGTCGAAAATCAGCCGTTTTTGCTCGAACAATAAATGCCTCCAAATGGTATTTAATTAACTTCCCGGGGTAAAGAAACCCTTTTTGAGAACTCAGAGTGAGTAAATTGGCCATTTTCATGCACTTTTAACCATTCCATAAATCTTGTGTTTTGGGCCCCTGGAAGCATGAAAATCACTTTAAACATGCTAATTTTAGCTCTAACACTGATGATCCACCTACAAATGTGAACTGACGTTCAAAAATAAAACATTTGAAAACGGACCATTTTCCACATTTCTGAAGCATGACGTAATGGGGGGGTGTTATCTCTTTTGTCGAAAATCAGCCGTTTTTGCTCGAACATTAAATGCCTCCAAATGGTATTTAATTAACTTCCCGGGGTGAAGAAACCCTTTTTGAGAACTCAGAGTGAGTAAATTGGCCATTTTCATGCACTTTTAACCATTCCATAAATCTTGTGTTTTGGGCCCCTGGAAGCATGAAAATCACTTTAAACATGCTAATTTTAGCTCTAACACTGATGATCCACCTACAAATGTGAACTGACGTTCAAAAATAAAACATTTGAAAACGGACCATTTTCCACATTTCTGAAGCATGACGTAATGGGGGGGTGTTATCTCTTTTGTCGAAAATCAGCCGTTTTTGCTCGAACATTAAATGCCTCCAAATGGTATTTAATTAACTTCCCGGGGTGAAGAAACCCTTTTTGAGAACTCAGAGTGAGTAAATTGGCCATTTTCATGCACTTTTAACCATTCCATAAATCTTGTGTTTTGGGCCCCTGGAAGCATGAAAATCACTTTAAACATGCTAATTTTAGCTCTAACACTGATGATCCACCTACAAATGTGAACTGACGTTCAAAAATAAAACATTTGAAAACGGACCATTTTCCACATTTCTGAAGCATGACGTAATTCGGGGGTGTTATCTCTTTTGTCGAAAATCAGCCGTTTTTGCTCTAACATTAAATGCCTCCAAATGGTATTTAATTAACTTCCCGGGGTGAAGAAACCCTTTTTGAGAACTCAGAGTGAGTAAATTGGCCATTTTCATGCACTTTTAACCATTCCATAAATCTTGTGTTTTGGGCCCCTGGAAGCATGAAAATCACTTTAAACATGATAATTTTAGCTCTAACACTGATGATCCACCTACAAATGTGAACTGACGTTCAAAAATGAAACATTTGAAAACGGACCATTTTCCACATTACTGAAGCATGACGTAATGGGGGGGTGTTATCTCTTTTGTCGAAAATCAGCCGTTTTTGCTCGAACATTAAATGCCTCCAAATGGTATTTAATTAACTTCCCGGGGTGAAGAAACCCTTTTTGAGAACTCAGAGTGAGTAAATTGGCCATTTTCATGCACTTTTAACCATTCCATAAATCTTGTGTTTTGGGCCCCTGGAAGCATGAAAATCACTTTAAACATGCTAATTTTAGCTCTAACACTGATGATCCACCTACAAATGTGAACTGACGTTCAAAAATAAAACATTTGAAAACGGACCATTTTCCACATTTCTGAAGCATGACGTAATGGGGGGGTGTTATCTCTTTTGTCGAAAATCAGCCGTTTTTGCTCGAACATTAAATGCCTCCAAATGGTATTTAATTAACTTCCCGAGCCCCTGGAAGCATGAAAATCACTTTAAACATGCTAATTTTAGCTCTAACACTGATGATCCACCTACAAATGTGAACTGACGTTCAAAAATAAAACATTTGAATACGGACCATTTTCCACATTTCTGAAGCATGACGTAATGGGGGGGTGTTATCTCTTTTGTCGAAAATCAGCCGTTTTTGCTCGAACATTAAAATCCTCCAAATGGTATTTAATTAACTTCCCGAGCCCCTGGAAGCATGAAAATCACTTTAAACATGCTAATTTTAGCTCTAACACTGATGATCCACCTACAAATGTGAACTGACGTTCAAAAATAAAACATTTGAAAACGGACCATTTTCCACATTTCTGAAGCATGACGTAATGGGGGGGTGTTATCTCTTTTGTCGAAAATCAGCCGTTTTTGCTCTAACATTAAATGCCTCCTAATGGTATTTAATTAACTTCCCGGGGTGAAGAAACCCTTTTTGAGAACTCAGAGTGAGTAAATTGGCCATTTTCATGCTTTTTTAACCATTCCATAAATCTTGTGTTTTGGGCCCCTGGAAGCATGAAAATCACTTTAAACATGCTAATTTTAGCTCTAACACTGATGATCCACCTACAAATGTGAACTGACGTTCAAAAATAAAACATTTGAAAACGGACCATTTTCCACATTTCTGAAGCATGACGTAATGGGGGGTGTTATCTCTTTTGTCGAAAATCAGCCGTTTTTGCTCGAACATTAAATGCCTCCAAATGGTATTTAATTAACTTCCCGAGCCCCTGGAAGCATGAAAATCACTTTAAACATGCTAATTTTAGCTCTAACACTGATGATCCACCTACAAATGTGAACTGACGTTCAAAAATAAAACATTTGAAAACGGACCATTTTCCACATATCTGAAGCATGACGTAATGGGGGTGTGTTATCTCTTTTGTCGAAAATCAGCCGTTTTTGCTCGAACATTAAATGCCTCCAAATGGTATTTAATTAACTTCCCGAGCCCCTGGAAGCATGAAAATCACTTTAAACATGCTAATTTTAGCTCTAACACTGATGATCCACCTACAAATGTGAACTGACGTTCAAAAATAAAACATTTGAAAACGGACCATTTTCCACATTTCTGAAGCATGACGTAATGGGGGGGTGTTATCTCTTTTTTCGAAAATCAGCCGTTTTTGCTCGAACATTAAATGCCTCCAAATGGTATTTAATTAACTTCCCGAGCCCCTGGAAGCATGAAAATCACTTTAAACATGCTAATTTTAGCTCTAACACTGATGATCCACCTACAAATGTGAACTGACGTTCAAAAATAAAACATTTGAAAACGGACCATTTTCCACATTTCTGAAGCATGACGTAATGGGGGGGTGTTATCTCTTTTGTCGAAAATCAGCCGTTTTTGCTCTAACATTAAATGCCTCCAAATGGTATTTAGTTAACTTCCCGAGCCCCTGGAAGCATGAAAATCACTTTAAACATGCTAATTTTAGCTCTAACACTGATGATCCACCTACAAATGTGAACTGACGTTCAAAAATAAAACATTTGAAAACGGACCATTTTCCACATTTCTGAAGCATGACGTAATGGGGGGGTGTTATCTCTTTTGTCGAAAATCAGCCGTTTTTGCTCTAACATTAAATGCCTCCAAATGGTATTTAATTAACTTCCCGGGGTGAAGAAACCCTTTTTGAGAACTCAGAGTGAGTAAATTGGCCATTTTCATGCACTTTTAACCATTCCATAAATCTTGTGTTTTGGGCCCCTGGAAGCATGAAAATCACTTTAAACATGCTAATTTTAGCTCTAACACTGATGATCCACCTACAAATGTGAACTGACGTTCAAAAATAAAACATTTGAAAACGGACCATTTTCCACATTTCTGAAGCATGACGTAATGGGGGGGGTGTTATCTCTTTTGTCGAAAATCAGCCGTTTTTGCTCTAACATTAAATGCCTCCAAATGGTATTTAATTAACTTCCCGGGGTGAAGAAACCCTTTTTGAGAACTCAGAGTGAGTAAATTGGCCATTTTCATGCACTTTTAATCATTCCATAAATCTTGTGTTTTGGGCCCCTGGAAGCATGAAAATCACTTTAAACATGCTAATTTTAGCTCTAACACTGATGATCCACCTACAAATGTGAACTGACGTTCAAAAATAAAACATTTGAAAACGGACCATTTTCCACATTTCTAAAGCATGACGTAATGGGGGGGTGTTATCTCTTTTGTCGAAAATCAGCCGTTTTTGCTTGAACATTAAATGCCTCCAAATGGTATTTAATTAACTTCCCGGGGTGAAGAAACCCTTTTTGAGAACTCAGAGTGAGTAAATTGGCCATTTTCATGCTTTTTTAACCATTCCATAAATCTTGTGTTTTGGGCCCCTGGAAGCATGAAAATCACTTTAAACGTGCTAATTTTAGCTCTAACACTGATGATCCACCTACAAATGTGAACTGACGTTCAAAAATAAAACATTTGAAAACGGACCATTTTCCATATTTCTGAAGCATGACGTAATGGGGGGTGTTATCTCTTTTGTCGAAAATCAGCCGTTTTTGCTCGAACATTAAATGCCTCCAAATGGTATTTAATTAACTTCCCGTGCCCCTGGAAGCATGAAAATCACTTTAAACATGCTAATTTTAGCTCTAACACTGATGATCCACCTACAAATGTGAACTGACGTTCAAAAATAAAACATTTGAAAACGGACCATTTTCCACATATCTGAAGCATGACGTAATGGGGGGGTGTTATCTCTTTTGTCGAAAATCAGCCGTTTTTGCTCGAACATTAAATGCCTCCAAATGGTATTTTATTAACTTCCCGAGCCCCTGGAAGCATGAAAATCACTTTAAACATGCTAATTTTAGCTCTAACACTGATGATCCACCTACAAATGTGAACTGACGTTCAAAAATAAAACATTTGAAAACGGACCATTTTCCACATTTCTGAAGCATGACGTAATGGGGGGGTGTTATCTCTTTTTTCGAAAATCAGCTGTTTTTGCTCGAACATTAAATGCCTCCAAATGGTATTTAATTAACTTCCCGAGCCCCTGGAAGCATGAAAATCACTTTAAACATGCTAATTTTAGCTCTAACACTGATGATCCACCTACAAATGTGAACTGACGTTCAAAAATAAAACATTTGAAAACGGACCATTTTCCACATTTCTGAAGCATGACGTAATGGGGGGGTGTTATCTCTTTTTTCGAAAATCAGCTGTTTTTGCTCGAACATTAAATGCCTCCAAATGGTATTTAATTAACTTCCCGAGCCCCTGGAAGCATGAAAATCACTTTAAACATGCTAATTTTAGCTCTAACACTGATGATCCACCTACAAATGTGAACTGACGTTCAAAAATAAAACATTTGAAAACGGACCATTTTCCACATTTCTGAAGCATGACGTAATGGGGGGGTGTTATCTCTTTTGTCGAAAATCAGCCGTTTTTGCTCTAACATTAAATGCCTCCAAATGGTATTTAGTTAACTTCCCGAGCCCCTGGAAGCATGAAAATCACTTTAAACATGCTAATTTTAGCTCTAACACTGATGATCCACCTACAAATGTGAACTGACGTTCAAAAATAAAACATTTGAAAACGGACCATTTTCCACATTTCTGAAGCATGACGTAATGGGGGGGGTGTTATCTCTTTTGTCGAAAATCAGCCGTTTTTGCTCTAACATTAAATGCCTCCAAATGGTATTTAATTAACTTCCCGGGGTGAAGAAACCCTTTTTGAGAACTCAGAGTGAGTAAATTGGCCATTTTCATGCACTTTTAACCATTCCATAAATCTTGTGTTTTGGGCCCCTGGAAGCATGAAAATCACTTTAAACATGCTAATTTTAGCTCTAACACTGATGATCCACCTACAAATGTGAACTGACGTTCAAAAATAAAACATTTGAAAACCGACCATTTTCCACATTTCTGAAGCATGACGTAATGGGGGGGGGGGTGTTATCTCTTTTGTCGAAAATCAGCCGTTTTTGCTCTAACATTAAATGCCTCCAAATGGTATTTAATTAACTTCCCGGGGTGAAGAAACCCTTTTTGAGAACTCAGAGTGAGTAAATTGGCCATTTTCATGCACTTTTAACCATTCCATAAATCTTGTGTTTTGGGCCCCTGGAAGCATGAAAATCACTTTAAACATGCTAATTTTAGCTCTAACACTGATGATCCACCTACAAATGTGAACTGACGTTCAAAAATAAAACATTTGAAAACGGACCATTTTCCACATTTCTGAAGCATGACGTAATGGGGGGGTGTTATCTCTTTTGTCGAAAATCAGCCGTTTTTGCTTGAACATTAAATGCCTCCAAATGGTATTTAATTAACTTCCCGGGGTGAAGAAACCCTTTTTGAGAACTCAGAGTGAGTAAATTGGCCATTTTCATGCACTTTTAACCATTCCATAAATCTTGTGTTTTGGGCCCCAAGAAGCATGAAAATCACTTTAAACGTGCTAATTTTAGCTCTAACACTGATGATCCACCTACAAATGTGAACTGACGTTCAAAAATAAAACATTTGAAAACGGACCATTTTCCACATTTCTGAAGCATGACGTAATGGGGGGGTGTTATCTCTTTTGTCGAAAATCAACCGTTTTTGCTCTAACATTAAATGCCTCCAAATGGTATTTAGTTAACTTCCCGAGCCCCTGGAAGCATGAAAATCACTTTAAACATGCTAATTTTAGCTCTAACACTGATGATCCACCTACAAATGTGAACTGACGTTCAAAAATAAAACATTTGAAAACGGACCATTTTCCACATTTCTGAAGCATGACGTAATGGGGGGGTGTTATCTCTTTTGTCGAAAATCAGCCGTTTTTGCTCTAACATTAAATGCCTCCAAATGGTATTTAATTAACTTCCCGGGGTGAAGAAACCATTTTTGAGAACTCAGAGTGAGTAAATTGGCCATTTTCATGCACTTTTAACCATTCCATAAATCTTGTGTTTTGGGCCCCTGGAAGCATGAAAATCACTTTAAACATGCTAATTTTAGCTCTAACACTGATGATCCACCTACAAATGTGAACTGACGTTCAAAAATAAAACATTTGAAAACAGACCATTTTCCACATTTCTGAAGCATGACGTAATGGGGGGGGGGGGTGTTATCTCTTTTGTCGAAAATCAGCCGTTTTTGCTCTAACATTAAATGCCTCCAAATGGTATTTAATTAACTTCCCGGGGTGAAGAAACCCTTTTTGAGAACTCAGAGTGAGTAAATTGGCCATTTTCATGCACTTTTAACCATTCCATAAATCTTGTGTTTTGGGCCCCTGGAAGCATGAAAATCACTTTAAACATGCTAATTTTAGCTCTAACACTGATGATCCACCTACAAATGTGAACTGACGTTCAAAAATAAAACATTTGAAAACGGACCATTTTCCACATTTCTGAAGCATGACGTAATGGGGGGGTGTTATCTCTTTTGTCGAAAATCAGCCGTTTTTGCTTGAACATTAAATGCCTCCAAATGGTATTTAATTAACTTCCCGGGGTGAAGAAACCCTTTTTGAGAACTCAGAGTGAGTAAATTGGCCATTTTCATGCACTTTTGACCATTCCATAAATCTTGTGTTTTGGGCCCCTGGAAGCATGAAAATCACTTTAAACATGCTAATTTTAGCTCTAACACTGATGATCCACCTACAAATGTGAACTGACGTTCAAAAATAAAACATTTGAAAACGGACCATTTTCCACATTACTGAAGCATGACGTAATGGGGGGGTGTTATCTCTTTTGTCGAAAATCAGCCGTTTTTGCTCGAACATTAAATGCCTCCAAATGGTATTTAATTAACTTCCCGAGCCCCTGGAAGCATGAAAATCACTTTAAACATGCTAATTTTAGCTCTAACACTGATGATCCACCTACAAATGTGAACTGACGTTCAAAAATAAAACATTTGAAAACGGACCATTTTCCACAGTTCTGAAGCATGACGTAATGGGGGGGTGTTATCTCTTTTGTCGAAAATCAGCCGTTTTTGCTCGAACATTAAATGCCTCCAAATGGTATTTATTTCACTTCCCGAGCCCCTGGAAGCATGAAAATCACTTTAAACATGTTAATTTTAGCTCTAACACTGATGATCCACCTACAAATGTGAACTGACGTTCAATAATAAAACATTTGAAAACGGACCATTTTCCACATTTCTGAAGCATTACGTAATGGGGGGGGTGTTATCTCTTTTGTCGAAAATCAGCCGTTTTTGCTCGAACATTAAATGCCTCCAAATGGTATTTATTTCACTTCCCGAGCCCCTGGAAGCATGAAAATCACTTTAAACATGCTAATTTTAGCTCTAACACTGATGATCCACCTACAAATGTGAACTGACGTTCAAAAATAAAACATTTGAAAACGGACCATTTTCCACATTTCTGAAGCATGACGTAATGGGGGGGTGTTATCTCTTTTGTCGAAATTCAGCCGTTTTTGCTCGAACATTAAATGCCTCCAAATGGTATTTAATTAACTTCCCGGGGTGAAGAAACCCTTTTTGAGAACTCAGAGTGAGTAAATTGGCCATTTTCATGCACTTTTAACCATTCCATAAATCTTGTGTTTTGGGCCCCTGGAAGCATGAAAATCACTTTAAACATGCTAATTTTAGCTCTAACACTGATGATCCACCTACAAATGTGAACTGACGTTCGAAAATAAAACATTTGAAAACGGACCATTTTCCACATTTCTGAAGCATGACGTAATGGGGGGGTGTTATCTCTTTTGTCAAAAATCAGCCGTTTTTGCTCGAACATTAAATGCCTCCAAATGGTATTTATTTCACTTCCCGAGCCCCTGGAAGCATGAAAATCACTTTAAACATGCTAATTTTAGCTCTAACACTGATGATCCACCTACAAATGTGAACTGACGTTCAAAAATGAAACATTTGAAAACGGACCATTTTCCGCATTTCTGAAGCATGCTGTAATGGGGGGGTGTTATCTCTTTTGTCGAAAATCAGCCGTTTTTGCTCGAACATTAAAATCCTCCAAATGGTATTTAATTAACTTCCCGAGCCCCTGGAAGCATGAAAATCACTTTAAACATGCTAATTTTAGCTCTAACACTGATGATCCACCTACAAATGTGAACTGACGTTCAAAAATAAAACATTTGAAAACGGACAATTTTCCACATTTCTGAAGCATGACGTAATGGGGGGGGTGTTATCTCTTTTGTCGAAAATCAGCCGTTTTTGCTCGAACATTAAATGCCTCCAAATGGTATTTAATTAACTTCCCGGGGTGAAGAAACCCTTTTTGAGAACTCAGAGTGAGTAAATTGGCCATTTTCATGCACTTTTAACCATTCCATAAATCTTGTGTTTTGGGCCCCTGGAAGCATGAAAATCACTTTAAACATGCTAATTTTAGCTCTAACACTGATGATCCACCTACAAATGTGAACTGACGTTCAAAAATAAAACATTTGAAAACGGACCATTTTCCACATTTCTGAAGCATGACGTAATGGGGGGGTGTTATCTCTTTTGTCGAAAATCAGCCGTTTTTGCTCGAACATTAAATGCCTCCAAATGGTATTTAATTAACTTCCCGGGGTGAAGAAACCCTTTTTGAGAACTCAGAGTGAGTAAATTGGCCATTTTCATGCACTTTTAACCATTCCATAAATCTTGTGTTTTGGGCCCCTGGAAGCATGAAAATCACTTTAAACATGCTAATTTTAGCTCTAACACTGATGATCCACCTACAAATGTGAACTGACGTTCAAAAATAAAACATTTGAAAACGGACCATTTTCCACATTTCTGAAGCATGGCGTAATGGGGGGGTGTTATCTCTTTTGTCGAAAATCAGCCGTTTTTGCTCGAACATTAAATGCCTCCAAATGGTATTTATTTCACTTCCCGAGCCCCTGGAAGCATGAAAATCACTTTAAACATGCTAATTTTAGCTCTAACACTGATGATCCACCTACAAATGTGAACTGACGTTCAAAAATGAAACATTTGAATACGGACCATTTTCCACATTTCTGAAGCATGACGTAATGGGGGGGTGTTATCTCTTTTGTCGAAAATCAGCCGTTTTTGCTCGAACATTAAAATCCTCCAAATGGTATTTAATTAACTTCCCGAGCCCCTGGAAGCATGAAAATCACTTTAAACATGCTAATTTTAGCTCTAACACTGATGATCCACCTACAAATGTGAACTGACGTTCAAAAATAAAACATTTGAAAACGGACCATTTTCCACATTTCTGAAGCATGACGTAATGGGGGGGTGTTATCTCTTTTGTCGAAAATCAGCCGTTTTTGCTCTAACATTAAATGCCTCCAAATGGTATTTAATTAACTTCCCGGGGTGAAGAAACCCTTTTTGAGAACTCAGAGTGAGTAAATTGGCCATTTTCATGCTTTTTTAACCATTCCATAAATCTTGTGTTTTGGGCCCCTGGAAGCATGAAAATCACTTTAAACATGCTAATTTTAGCTCTAACACTGATGATCCACCTACAAATGTGAACTGACGTTCCGAAATAAAACATTTGAAATCGGACCATTTTCCACATTTCTGAAGCATGACGTAATGGGGGGGTGTTATCTCTTTTGTCGAAAATCAGCCGTTTTTGCTCGAACAATAAATGCCTCCAAATGGTATTTAATTAACTTCCCGGGGTAAAGAAACCCTTTTTGAGAACTCAGAGTGAGTAAATTGGCCATTTTCATGCACTTTTAACCATTCCATAAATCTTGTGTTTTGGGCCCCTGGAAGCATGAAAATCACTTTAAACATGCTAATTTTAGCTCTAACACTGATGATCCACCTACAAATGTGAACTGACGTTCAAAAATAAAACATTTGAAAACGGACCATTTTCCACATTTCTGAAGCATGACGTAATGGGGGGGTGTTATCTCTTTTGTCGAAAATCAGCCGTTTTTGCTCGAACATTAAATGCCTCCAAATGGTATTTAATTAACTTCCCGGGGTGAAGAAACCCTTTTTGAGAACTCAGAGTGAGTAAATTGGCCATTTTCATGCACTTTTAACCATTCCATAAATCTTGTGTTTTGGGCCCCTGGAAGCATGAAAATCACTTTAAACATGCTAATTTTAGCTCTAACACTGATGATCCACCTACAAATGTGAACTGACGTTCAAAAATAAAACATTTGAAAACGGACCATTTTCCACATTTCTGAAGCATGACGTAATGGGGGGGTGTTATCTCTTTTGTCGAAAATCAGCCGTTTTTGCTCGAACATTAAATGCCTCCAAATGGTATTGAATTAACTTCCCGGGGTGAAGAAACCCTTTTTGAGAACTCAGAGTGAGTAAATTGGCCATTTTCATGCACTTTTAACCATTCCATAAATCTTGTGTTTTGGGCCCCTGGAAGCATGAAAATCACTTTAACCCCATGGCTGCTAGGCGTTTTCCCGTCCTGCGCTGGGTTTTATTCTTTTTTATTGTTTTATGACGAGCTGGCCTTGTCATCCGCGCACGGCAGGTAAGCGCCATGACGAGGCCAGCTCGTCATTAGCCTCGAAGGGGTTAAACATGCTAATTTTAGCTCTAACACTGATGATCCACCTACAAATGTGAACTGACGTTCAAAAATAAAACATTTGAAAACGGACCATTTTCCACATTTCTGAAGCATGACGTAATGGGGGGGTGTTATCTCTTTTGTCGAAAATCAGCCGTTTTTGCTCTAACATTAAATGCCTCCAAATGGTATTTAATTAACTTCCCGGGGTGAAGAAACCCTTTTTGAGAACTCAGAGTGAGTAAATTGTCCATTTTCATGCACTTTTAACCATTCCATAAATCTTGTGTTTTGGGCCCCTGGAAGCATGAAAATCACTTTAAACATGATAATTTTAGCTCTAACACTGATGATCCACCTACAAATGTGAACTGACGTTCAAAAATGAAACATTTGAAAACGGACCATTTTCCACATTACTGAAGCATGACGTAATGGGGGGGTGTTATCTCTTTTGTCGAAAATCAGCCGTTTTTGCTCGAACATTAAATGCCTCCAAATGGTATTTAATTAACTTCCCGGGGTGAAGAAACCCTTTTTGAGAACTCAGAGTGAGTAAATTGGCCATTTTCATGCACTTTTAACCATTCCATAAATCTTGTGTTTTGGGCCCCTGGAAGCATGAAAATCACTTTAAACATGCTAATTTTAGCTCTAACACTGATGATCCACCTACAAATGTGAACTGACGTTCAAAAATAAAACATTTGAAAACGGACCATTTTCCACATTTCTGAAGCATGACGTAATGGGGGGGTGTTATCTCTTTTGTCGAAAATCAGCCGTTTTTGCTCGAACATTAAATGCCTCCAAATGGTATTTAATTAACTTCCCGAGCCCCTGGAAGCATGAAAATCACTTTAAACATGCTAATTTTAGCTCTAACACTGATGATCCACCTACAAATGTGAACTGACGTTCAAAAATAAAACATTTGAAAACGGACCATTTTCCACATTTCTGAAGCATGACGTAATGGGGGGGTGTTATCTCTTTTGTCGAAAATCAGCCGTTTTTGCTCGAACATTAAATGCCTCCAAATGGTATTTAATTAACTTCCCGGGGTGAAGAAACCCTTTTTGAGAACTCAGAGTGAGTAAATTGGCCATTTTCATGCACTTTTAACCATTCCATAAATCTTGTGTTTTGGGCCCCTGGAAGCATGAAAATCACTTTAAACATGCTAATTTTAGCTCTAACACTGATGATCCACCTACAAATGTGAACTGACGTTCAAAAATAAAACATTTGAAAACGGACCATTTTCCACATTTCTGAAGCATGACGTAATGGGGGGGTGTTATCTCTTTTGTCGAAAATCAGCCGTTTTTGCTCGAACATTAAATGCCTCCAAATGGTATTTATTTCACTTCCCGAGCCCCTGGAAGCATGAAAATCACTTTAAACATGCTAATTTTAGCTCTAACACTGATGATCCACCTACAAATGTGAACTGACGTTCAAAAATGAAACATTTGAATACGGACCATTTTCCACATTTCTGAAGCATGACGTAATGGGGGGGTGTTATCTCTTTTGTCGAAAATCAGCCGTTTTTGCTCGAACATTAAAATCCTCCAAATGGTATTTAATTAACTTCCCGAGCCCCTGGAAGCATGAAAATCACTTTAAACATGCTAATTTTAGCTCTAACACTGATGATCCACCTACAAATGTGAACTGACGTTCAAAAATAAAACATTTGAAAACGGACCATTTTCCACATTTCTGAAGCATGACGTAATGGGGGGTGTTATCTCTTTTGTCGAAAATCAGCCGTTTTTGCTCGAACATTAAATGCCTCCAAATGGTATTTAATTAACTTCCCGGGGTGAAGAAACCCTTTTTGAGAACTCAGAGTGAGTAAATTGGCCATTTTCATGCACTTTTAACCATTCCATAAATCTTGTGTTTTGGGCCCCTGGAAGCATGAAAATCACTTTAAACATGCTAATTTTAGCTCTAACACTGATGATCCACCTACAAATGTGAACTGACGTTCGAAAATAAAACATTTGAAAACGGACCATTTTCCACATTTCTGAAGCATGACGTAATGGGGGGGTGTTATCTCTTTTGTCAAAAATCAGCCGTTTTTGCTCGAACATTAAATGCCTCCAAATGGTATTTATTTCACTTCCCGAGCCCCTGGAAGCATGAAAATCACTTTAAACATGCTAATTTTAGCTCTAACACTGATGATCCACCTACAAATGTGAACTGACGTTCAAAAATGAAACATTTGAAAACGGACCATTTTCCGCATTTCTGAAGCATGCCGTAATGGGGGGGGTGTTATCTCTTTTGTCGAAAATCAGCCGTTTTTGCTCGAACATTAAAATCCTCCAAATGGTATTTAATTAACTTCCCGAGCCCCTGGAAGCATGAAAATCACTTTAAACATGCTAATTTTAGCTCTAACACTGATGATCCACCTACAAATGTGAACTGACGTTCAAAAATAAAACATTTGAAAACGGACCATTTTCCACATTTCTGAAGCATGACGTAATGGGGGGGGTGTTATCTCTTTTGTCGAAAATCAGCCGTTTTTGCTCGAACATTAAATGCCTCCAAATGGTATTTAATTAACTTCCCGGGGTGAAGAAACCCTTTTTGAGAACTCAGAGTGAGTAAATTGGCCATTTTCATGCACTTTTAACCATTCCATAAATCTTGTGTTTTGGGCCCCTGGAAGCATGAAAATCACTTTAAACATGCTAATTTTAGCTCTAACACTGATGATCCACCTTCAAATGTGAACTGACGTTCAAAAATAAAACATTTGAAAACGGACCATTTTCCACATTTCTGAAGCATGACGTAATGGGGGGGTGTTATCTCTTTTGTCGAAAATCAGCCGTTTTTGCTCGAACATTAAATGCCTCCAAATGGTATTTAATTAACTTCCCGGGGTGAAGAAACCCTTTTTGAGAACTCAGAGTGAGTAAATTGGCCATTTTCATGCACTTTTAACCATTCCATAAATCTTGTGTTTTGGGCCCCTGGAAGCATGAAAATCACTTTAAACATGCTAATTTTAGCTCTAACACTGATGATCCACCTACAAATGTGAACTGACGTTCAAAAATAAAACATTTGAAAACGGACCATTTTCCACATTTCTGAAGCATGACGTAATGGGGGGGTGTTATCTCTTTTGTCGAAAATCAGCCGTTTTTGCTCGAACATTAAATGCCTCCAAATGGTATTTATTTCACTTCCCGAGCCCCTGGAAGCATGAAAATCACTTTAAACATGCTAATTTTAGCTCTAACACTGATGATCCACCTACAAATGTGAACTGACGTTCAAAAATGAAACATTTGAATACGGACCATTTTCCACATTTCTGAAGCATGACGTAATGGGGGGGTGTTATCTCTTTTGTCGAAAATCAGCCGTTTTTGCTCGAACATTAAAATCCTCCAAATGGTATTTAATTAACTTCCCGAGCCCCTGGAAGCATGAAAATCACTTTAAACATGCTAATTGTAGCTCTAACACTGATGATCCACCTACAAATGTGAACTGACGTTCAAAAATAAAACATTTGAAAACGGACCATTTTCCACATTTCTGAAGCATGACGTAATGGGGGGGTGTTATCTCTTTTGTCGAAAATCAGCCGTTTTTGCTCTAACATTAAATGCCTCCAAATGGTATTTAATTAACTTCCCGGGGTGAAGAAACCCTTTTTGAGAACTCAGAGTGAGTAAATTGGCCATTTTCATGCTTTTTTAACCATTCCATAAATCTTGTGTTTTGGGCCCCTGGAAGCATGAAAATCACTTTAAACATGCTAATTTTAGCTCTAACACTGATGATCCACCTACAAATGTGAACTGACGTTCCGAAATAAAACATTTGAAATCGGACCATTTTCCACATTTCTGAAGCATGACGTAATGGGGGGGTGTTATCTCTTTTGTCGAAAATCAGCCGTTTTTGCTCGAACAATAAATGCCTCCAAATGGTATTTAATTAACTTCCCGGGGTAAAGAAACCCTTTTTGAGAACTCAGAGTGAGTAAATTGGCCATTTTCATGCACTTTTAACCATTCCATAAATCTTGTGTTTTGGGCCCCTGGAAGCATGAAAATCACTTTAAACATGCTAATTTTAGCTCTAACACTGATGATCCACCTACAAATGTGAACTGACGTTCAAAAATAAAACATTTGAAAACGGACCATTTTCCACATTTCTGAAGCATGACGTAATGGGGGGGTGTTATCTCTTTTGTCGAAAATCAGCCGTTTTTGCTCGAACATTAAATGCCTCCAAATGGTATTTAATTAACTTCCCGGGGTGAAGAAACCCTTTTTGAGAACTCAGAGTGAGTAAATTGGCCATTTTCATGCACTTTTAACCATTCCATAAATCTTGTGTTTTGGGCCCCTGGAAGCATGAAAATCACTTTAAACATGCTAATTTTAGCTCTAACACTGATGATCCACCTACAAATGTGAACTGACGTTCAAAAATAAAACATTTGAAAACGGACCATTTTCCACATTTCTGAAGCATGACGTAATGGGGGGGTGTTATCTCTTTTGTCGAAAATCAGCCGTTTTTGCTCGAACATTAAATGCCTCCAAATGGTATTTAATTAACTTCCCGGGGTGAAGAAACCCTTTTTGAGAACTCAGAGTGAGTAAATTGGCCATTTTCATGCACTTTTAACCATTCCATAAATCTTGTGTTTTGGGCCCCTGGAAGCATGAAAATCACTTTAAACATGCTAATTTTAGCTCTAACACTGATGATCCACCTACAAATGTGAACTGACGTTCAAAAATAAAACATTTGAAAACGGACCATTTTCCACATTTCTGAAGCATGACGTAATGGGGGGGTGTTATCTCTTTTGTCGAAAATCAGCCGTTTTTGCTCTAACATTAAATGCCTCCAAATGGTATTTAATTAACTTCCCGGGGTGAAGAAACCCTTTTTGAGAACTCAGAGTGAGTAAATTGGCCATTTTCATGCACTTTTAACCATTCCATAAATCTTGTGTTTTGGGCCCCTGGAAGCATGAAAATCACTTTAAACATGATAATTTTAGCTCTAACACTGATGATCCACCTACAAATGTGAACTGACGTTCAAAAATGAAACATTTGAAAACGGACCATTTTCCACATTACTGAAGCATGACGTAATGGGGGGGTGTTATCTCTTTTGTCGAAAATCAGCCGTTTTTGCTCGAACATTAAATGCCTCCAAATGGTATTTAATTAACTTCCCGGGGTGAAGAAACCCTTTTTGAGAACTCAGAGTGAGTAAATTGGCCATTTTCATGCACTTTTAACCATTCCATAAATCTTGTGTTTTGGGCCCCTGGAAGCATGAAAATCACTTTAAACATGCTAATTTTAGCTCTAACACTGATGATCCACCTACAAATGTGAACTGACGTTCAAAAATAAAACATTTGAAAACGGACCATTTTCCACATTTCTGAAGCATGACGTAATGGGGGGGTGTTATCTCTTTTGTCGAAAATCAGCCGTTTTTGCTCGAACATTAAATGCCTCCAAATGGTATTTAATTAACTTCCCGAGCCCCTGGAAGCATGAAAATCACTTTAAACATGCTAATTTTAGCTCTAACACTGATGATCCACCTACAAATGTGAACTGACGTTCAAAAATAAAACATTTGAATACGGACCATTTTCCACATTTCTGAAGCATGACGTAATGGGGGGGTGTTATCTCTTTTGTCGAAAATCAGCCGTTTTTGCTCGAACATTAAAATCCTCCAAATGGTATTTAATTAACTTCCCGAGCCCCTGGAAGCATGAAAATCACTTTAAACATGCTAATTTTAGCTCTAACACTGATGATCCACCTACAAATGTGAACTGACGTTCAAAAATAAAACATTTGAAAACGGACCATTTTCCACATTTCTGAAGCATGACGTAATGGGGGGGTGTTATCTCTTTTGTCGAAAATCAGCCGTTTTTGCTCTAACATTAAATGCCTCCAAATGGTATTTAATTAACTTCCCGGGGTGAAGAAACCCTTTTTGAGAACTCAGAGTGAGTAAATTGGCCATTTTCATGCTTTTTTAACCATTCCATAAATCTTGTGTTTTGGGCCCCTGGAAGCATGAAAATCACTTTAAACATGCTAATTTTAGCTCTAACACTGATGATCCACCTACAAATGTGAACTGACGTTCAAAAATAAAACATTTGAAAACGGACCATTTTCCACATTTCTGAAGCATGACGTAATGGGGGGTGTTATCTCTTTTGTCGAAAATCAGCCGTTTTTGCTCGAACATTAAATGCCTCCAAATGGTATTTAATTAACTTCCCGAGCCCCTGGAAGCATGAAAATCACTTTAAACATGCTAATTTTAGCTCTAACACTGATGATCCACCTACAAATGTGAACTGACGTTCAAAAATAAAACATTTGAAAACGGACCATTTTCCACATATCTGAAGCATGACGTAATGGGGGTGTGTTATCTCTTTTGTCGAAAATCAGCCGTTTTTGCTCGAACATTAAATGCCTCCAAATGGTATTTAATTAACTTCCCGAGCCCCTGGAAGCATGAAAATCACTTTAAACATGCTAATTTTAGCTCTAACACTGATGATCCACCTACGAATGTGAACTGACGTTCAAAAATAAAACATTTGAAAACGGACCATTTTCCACATTTCTGAAGCATGACGTAATGGGGGGGTGTTATCTCTTTTGTCGAAAATCAGCCGTTTTTGCTCTAACATTAAATGCCTCCAAATGGTATTTAGTTAACTTCCCGAGCCCCTGGAAGCATGAAAATCACTTTAAACATGCTAATTTTAGCTCTAACACTGATGATCCACCTACAAATGTGAACTGACGTTCAAAAATAAAACATTTGAAAACGGACCATTTTCCACATTTCTGAAGCATGACGTAATGGGGGGGTGTTATCTCTTTTGTCGAAAATCAGCCGTTTTTGCTCTAACATTAAATGCCTCCAAATGGTATTTAATTAACTTCCCGGGGTGAAGAAACCCTTTTTGAGAACTCAGAGTGAGTAAATTGGCCATTTTCATGCACTTTTAACCATTCCATAAATCTTGTGTTTTGGGCCCCTGGAAGCATGAAAATCACTTTAAACATGCTAATTTTAGCTCTAACACTGATGATCCACCTACAAATGTGAACTGACGTTCAAAAATAAAACATTTGAAAACGGACCATTTTCCACATTTCTGAAGCATGACGTAATGGGGGGGGTGTTATCTCTTTTGTCGAAAATCAGCCGTTTTTGCTCTAACATTAAATGCCTCCAAATGGTATTTAATTAACTTCCCGGGGTGAAGAAACCCTTTTTGAGAACTCAGAGTGAGTAAATTGGCCATTTTCATGCACTTTTAATCATTCCATAAATCTTGTGTTTTGGGCCCCTGGAAGCATGAAAATCACTTTAAACATGCTAATTTTAGCTCTAACACTGATGATCCACCTACAAATGTGAACTGACGTTCAAAAATAAAACATTTGAAAACGGACCATTTTCCACATTTCTAAAGCATGACGTAATGGGGGGGTGTTATCTCTTTTGTCGAAAATCAGCCGTTTTTGCTTGAACATTAAATGCCTCCAAATGGTATTTAATTAACTTCCCGGGGTGAAGAAACCCTTTTTGAGAACTCAGAGTGAGTAAATTGGCCATTTTCATGCACTTTTGACCATTCCATAAATCTTGTGTTTTGGGCCCCTGGAAGCATGAAAATCACTTTAAACATGCTAATTTTAGCTCTAACACTGATGATCCACCTACAAATGTGAACTGACGTTCAAAAATAAAACATTTGAAAACGGACCATTTTCCACATTACTGAAGCATGACGTAATGGGGGGGTGTTATCTCTTTTGTCGAAAATCAGCCGTTTTTGCTCGAACATTAAATGCCTCCAAATGGTATTTAATTAACTTCCCGAGCCCCTGGAAGCATGAAAATCACTTTAAACATGCTAATTTTAGCTCTAACACTGATGATCCACCTACAAATGTGAACTGACGTTCAAAAATAAAACATTTGAAAACGGACCATTTTCCACATTTCTGAAGCATGACGTAATGGGGGGGTGTTATCTCTTTTGTCGAAAATCAGCCGTTTTTGCTCGAACATTAAATGCCTCCAAATGGTATTTATTTCACTTCCCGAGCCCCTGGAAGCATGAAAATCACTTTAAACATGCTAATTTTAGCTCTAACACTGATGATCCACCTACAAATGTGAACTGACGTTCAAAAATAAAACATTTGAAAACGGACCATTTTCCACATTTCTGAAGCATGACGTAATGGGGGGGTGTTATCTCTTTTGTCGAAAATCAGCCGTTTTTGCTCGAACATTAAATGCCTCCAAATGGTATTTATTTCACTTCCCGAGCCCCTGGAAGCATGAAAATCACTTTAAACATGCTAATTTTAGCTCTAACACTGATGATCCACCTACAAATGTGAACTGACGTTCAAAAATAAAACATTTGAAAACGGACCATTTTCCACATTTCTGAAGCATGACGTAATGGGGGGGTGTTATCTCTTTTGTCGAAATTCAGCCGTTTTTGCTCGAACATTAAATGCCTCCAAATGGTATTTAATTAACTTCCCGGGGTGAAGAAACCCTTTTTGAGAACTCAGAGTGAGTAAATTGGCCATTTTCATGCACTTTTAACCATTCCATAAATCTTGTGTTTTGGGCCCCTGGAAGCATGAAAATCACTTTAAACATGCTAATTTTAGCTCTAACACTGATGATCCACCTACAAATGTGAACTGACGTTCAAAAATAAAACATTTGAAAACGGACCATTTTCCACATTTCTGAAGCATGACGTAATGGGGGGGTGTTATCTCTTTTGTCGAAAATCAGCCGTTTTTGCTCGAACATTAAATGCCTCCAAATGGTATTTAATTAACTTCCCGGGGTGAAGAAACCCTTTTTGAGAACTCAGAGTGAGTAAATTGGCTATTTTCATGCACTTTTAACCATTCCATAAATCTTGTGTTTTGGGCCCCTGGAAGCATGAAAATCACTTTAAACATGCTAATTTTAGCTCTAACACTGATGATCCACCTACAAATGTGAACTGACGTTCAAAAATAAAACATTTGAAAACGGACCATTTTCCACATTTCTGAAGCATGACGTAATGGGGGGGTGTTATCTCTTTTGTCGAAAATCAGCCGTTTTTGCTCTAACATTAAATGCCTCCAAATGGTATTTAATTAACTTCCGGGGGTGAAGAAACCCTTTTTGAGAACTCAGAGTGAGTAAATTGGCCATTTTCATGCTTTTTTAACCATTCCATAAATCTTGTGTTTTGGGCCCCTGGAAGCATGAAAATCACTTTAAACATGCTAATTTTAGCTCTAACACTGATGATCCACCTACAAATGTGAACTGACGTTCAAAAATAAAACATTTGAAAACGGACCATTTTCCACATTTCTGAAGCATGGCGTAATGGGGGGTGTTATCTCTTTTGTCGAAAATCAGCCGTTTTTGCTCGAACATTAAATGCCTCCAAATGGTATTTAATTAACTTCCCGAGCCCCTGGAAGCATGAAAATCACTTTAAACATGCTAATTTTAGCTCTAACACTGATGATCCACCTACAAATGTGAACTGACGTTCAAAAATAAAACATTTGAAAACGGACCATTTTCCACATTTCTGAAGCATGACGTAATGGGGGGGTGTTATCTCTTTTGTCGAAAATCAGCCGTTTTTGCTCGAACATTAAATGCCTCCAAATGGTATTTAATTAACTTCCCGAGCCCCTGGAAGCATGAAAATCACTTTAAACATGCTAATTTTAGCTCTAACACTGATGATCCACCTACAAATGTGAACTGACGTTCAAAAATAAAACATTTGAAAACGGACCATTTTCCACATTTCTGAAGCATGACGTAATGGGGGGGTGTTATCTCTTTTTTCGAAAATCAGCCGTTTTTGCTCGAACATTAAATGCCTCCAAATGGTATTTAATTAACTTCCCGAGCCCCTGGAAGCATGAAAATCACTTTAAACATGCTAATTTTAGCTCTAACACGGATGATCCACCTACAAATGTGAACTGACGTTCAAAAATAAAACATTGGAAAATGGACCATTTTCCACATTTCTGAAGCATGACGTAATGGGGGGGTGTTATCTCTTTTGTCGAAAATCAGCCGTTTTTGCTCTAACATTAAATGCCTCCAAATGGTATTTAATTAACTTCCCGGGGTGAAGAAACCCTTTTTGAGAACTCAGAGTGAGTAAATTGGCCATTTTCATGCACTTTTAACCATTCCATAAATCTTGTGTTTTGGGCCCCAAGAAGCATGAAAATCACTTTAAACATGCTAATTTTAGCTCTAACACTGATGATCCACCTACAAATGTGAACTGACGTTCAAAAATAAAACATTTGAAAACGGACCATTTTCCACATTTCTGAAGCATGACGTAATGGGGGGTGTTATCTCTTTTGTCGAAAATCAGCCGTTTTTGCTCTAACATTAAATGCCTCCAAATGGTATTTAGTTAACTTCCCGAGCCCCTGGAAGCATGAAAATCACTTTAAACATGCTAATTTTAGCTCTAACACTGATGATCCACCTACAAATGTGAACTGACGTTCAAAAATAAAACATTTGAAAACGGACCATTTTCCACATTTCTGAAGCATGACGTAATGGGGGGGTGTTATCTCTTTTGTCGAAAATCAGCCGTTTTTGCTCTAACATTAAATGCCTCCAAATGGTATTTAATTAACTTCCCGGGGTGAAGAAACCCTTTTTGAGAACTCAGAGTGAGTAAATTGGCCATTTTCATGCACTTTTAACCATTCCATAAATCTTGTGTTTTGGGCCCCTGGAAGCATGAAAATCACTTTAAACATGCTAATTTTAGCTCTAACACTGATGATCCACCTACAAATGTGAACTGACGTTCAAAAATAAAACATTTGAAAACGGACCATTTTCCACATTTCTGAAGCATGACGTAATGGGGGGGTGTTATCTCTTTTGTCGAAAATCAGCCGTTTTTGCTCTAACATTAAATGCCTCCAAATGGTATTTAATTAACTTCCCGGGGTGAAGAAACCCTTTTTGAGAACTCAGAGTGAGTAAATTGGCCATTTTCATGCACTTTTAATCATTCCATAAATCTTGTGTTTTGGGCCCCTGGAAGCATGAAAATCACTTTAAACATGCTAATTTTAGCTCTAACACTGATGATCCACCTACAAATGTGAACTGACGTTCAAAAATAAAACATTTGAAAACGGGCCATTTTTCACATTTCTGAAGCATGACGTAATGGGGGGGTGTTATCTCTTTTGTCGAAAATCAGCCGTTTTTGCTTGAACATTAAATGCCTCCAAATGGTATTTAATTAACTTCCCGGGGTGAAGAAACCCTTTTTGAGAACTCAGAGTGAGTAAATTGGCCATTTTCATGCACTTTTGACCATTCCATAAATCTTGTGTTTTGGGCCCCTGGAAGCATGAAAATCACTTTAAACATGCTAATTTTAGCTCTAACACTGATGATCCACCTACAAATGTGAACTGACGTTCAAAAATAAAACATTTGAAAACGGACCATTTTCCACATTACTGAAGCATGACGTAATGGGGGGGTGTTATCTCTTTTGTCGAAAATCAGCCGTTTTTGCTCGAACATTAAATGCCTCCAAATGGTATTTAATTAACTTCCCGAGCCCCTGGAAGCATGAAAATCACTTTAAACATGCTAATTTTAGCTCTAACACTGATAATCCACCTACAAATGTGAACTGACGTTCAAAAATAAAACATTTGAAAACGGACCATTTTCCACATTTCTGAAGCATGACGTAATGGGGGGGTGTTATCTCTTTTGTCGAAAATCAGCCGTTTTTGCTCGAACATTAAATGCCTCCAAATGGTATTTATTTCACTTCCCGAGCCCCTGGAAGCATGAAAATCACTTTAAACATGCTAATTTTAGCTCTAACACTGATGATCCACCTACAAATGTGAACTGACGTTCAAAAATAAAACATTTGAAAACGGACCATTTTCCACATTTCTGAAGCATGACGTAATGGGGGGGTGTTATCTCTTTTGTCGAAAATCAGCCGTTTTTGCTCGAACATTAAATGCCTCCAAATGGTATTTATTTCACTTCCCGAGCCCCTGGAAGCATGAAAATCACTTTAAACATGCTAATTTTAGCTCTAACACTGATGATCCACCTACAAATGTGAACTGACGTTCAAAAATAAAACATTTGAAAACGGACCATTTTCCACATTTCTGAAGCATGACGTAATGGGGGGGTGTTATCTCTTTTGTCGAAATTCAGCCGTTTTTGCTCGAACATTAAATGCCTCCAAATGGTATTTAATTAACTTCCCGGGGTGAAGAAACCCTTTTTGAGAACTCAGAGTGAGTAAATTGGCCATTTTCATGCACTTTTAACCATTCCATAAATCTTGTGTTTTGGGCCCCTGGAAGCATGAAAATCACTTTAAACATGCTAATTTTAGCTCTAACACTGATGATCCACCTACAAATGTGAACTGACGTTCAAAAATAAAACATTTGAAAACGGACCATTTTCCACATTTCTGAAGCATGACGTAATGGGGGGGTGTTATCTCTTTTGTCGAAAATCAGCCGTTTTTGCTCGAACATTAAATGCCTCCAAATGGTATTTAATTAACTTCCCGAGCCCCTGGAAGCATGAAAATCACTTTAAACATGCTAATTTTAGCTCTAACACTGATGATCCACCTACAAATGTGAACTGACGTTCAAAAATAAAACATTTGAATACGGACCATTTTCCACATTTCTGAAGCATGACGTAATGGGGGGGTGTTATCTCTTTTGTCGAAAATCAGCCGTTTTTGCTCGAACATTAAAATCCTCCAAATGGTATTTAATTAACTTCCCGAGCCCCTGGAAGCATGAAAATCACTTTAAACATGCTAATTTTAGCTCTAACACTGATGATCCACCTACAAATGTGAACTGACGTTCAAAAATAAAACATTTGAAAACGGACCATTTTCCACATTTCTGAAGCATGACGTAATGGGGGGGTGTTATCTCTTTTGTCGAAAATCAGCCGTTTTTGCTCTAACATTAAATGCCTCCAAATGGTATTTAATTAACTTCCCGGGGTGAAGAAACCCTTTTTGAGAACTCAGAGTGAGTAAATTGGCCATTTTCATGCTTTTTTAACCATTCCATAAATCTTGTGTTTTGGGCCCCTGGAAGCATGAAAATCACTTTAAACATGCTAATTTTAGCTCTAACACTGATGATCCACCTACAAATGTGAACTGACGTTCAAAAATAAAACATTTGAAAACGGACCATTTTCCACATTTCTGAAGCATGACGTAATGGGGGGTGTTATCTCTTTTGTCGAAAATCAGCCGTTTTTGCTCGAACATTAAATGCCTCCAAATGGTATTTAATTAACTTCCCGAGCCCCTGGAAGCATGAAAATCACTTTAAACATGCTAATTTTAGCTCTAACACTGATGATCCACCTACAAATGTGAACTGACGTTCAAAAATAAAACATTTGAAAACGGACCATTTTCCACATATCTGAAGCATGACGTAATGGGGGTGTGTTATCTCTTTTGTCGAAAATCAGCAGTTTTTGCTCGAACATTAAATGCCTCCAAATGGTATTTAATTAACTTCCCGAGCCCCTGGAAGCATGAAAATCACTTTAAACATGCTAATTTTAGCTCTAACACTGATGATCCACCTACAAATGTGAACTGACGTTCAAAAATAAAACATTTGAAAACGGACCATTTTCCACATTTCTGAAGCATGACGTAATGGGGGGGTGTTATCTCTTTTTTCGAAAATCAGCCGTTTTTGCTCGAACATTAAATGCCTCCAAATGGTATTTAATTAACTTCCCGAGCCCCTGGAAGCATGAAAATCACTTTAAACATGCTAATTTTAGCTCTAACACTGATGATCCACCTACAAATGTGAACTGACGTTCAAAAATAAAACATTTGAAAACGGACCATTTTCCACATTTCTGAAGCATGACGTAATGGGGGGGTGTTATCTCTTTTGTCGAAAATCAGCCGTTTTTGCTCTAACATTAAATGCCTCCAAATGGTATTTAGTTAACTTCCCGAGCCCCTGGAAGCATGAAAATCACTTTAAACATGCTAATTTTAGCTCTAACACTGATGATCCACCTACAAATGTGAACTGACGTTCAAAAATAAAACATTTGAAAACGGACCATTTTCCACATTTCTGAAGCATGACGTAATGGGGGGGTGTTATCTCTTTTGTCGAAAATCAGCCGTTTTTGCTCTAACATTAAATGCCTCCAAATGGTATTTAATTAACTTCCCGGGGTGAAGAAACCCTTTTTGAGAACTCAGAGTGAGTAAATTGGCCATTTTCATGCACTTTTAACCATTCCATAAATCTTGTGTTTTGGGCCCCTGGAAGCATGAAAATCACTTTAAACATGCTAATTTTAGCTCTAACACTGATGATCCACCTACAAATGTGAACTGACGTTCAAAAATAAAACATTTGAAAACGGACCATTTTCCACATTTCTGAAGCATGACGTAATGGGGGGGGTGTTATCTCTTTTGTCGAAAATCAGCCGTTTTTGCTCTAACATTAAATGCCTCCAAATGGTATTTAATTAACTTCCCGGGGTGAAGAAACCCTTTTTGAGAACTCAGAGTGAGTAAATTGGCCATTTTCATGCACTTTTAATCATTCCATAAATCTTGTGTTTTGGGCCCCTGGAAGCATGAAAATCACTTTAAACATGCTAATTTTAGCTCTAACACTGATGATCCACCTACAAATGTGAACTGACGTTCAAAAATAAAACATTTGAAAACGGACCATTTTCCACATTTCTAAAGCATGACGTAATGGGGGGGTGTTATCTCTTTTGTCGAAAATCAGCCGTTTTTGCTTGAACATTAAATGCCTCCAAATGGTATTTAATTAACTTCCCGGGGTGAAGAAACCCTTTTTGAGAACTCAGAGTGAGTAAATTGGCCATTTTCATGCACTTTTGACCATTCCATAAATCTTGTGTTTTGGGCCCCTGGAAGCATGAAAATCACTTTAAACATGCTAATTTTAGCTCTAACACTGATGATCCACCTACAAATGTGAACTGACGTTCAAAAATAAAACATTTGAAAACGGACCATTTTCCACATTACTGAAGCATGACGTAATGGGGGGGTGTTATCTCTTTTGTCGAAAATCAGCCGTTTTTGCTCGAACATTAAATGCCTCCAAATGGTATTTAATTAACTTCCCGAGCCCCTGGAAGCATGAAAATCACTTTAAACATGCTAATTTTAGCTCTAACACTGATGATCCACCTACAAATGTGAACTGACGTTCAAAAATAAAACATTTGAAAACGGACCATTTTCCACATTTCTGAAGCATGACGTAATGGGGGGGTGTTATCTCTTTTGTCGAAAATCAGCCGTTTTTGCTCGAACATTAAATGCCTCCAAATGGTATTTATTTCACTTCCCGAGCCCCTGGAAGCATGAAAATCACTTTAAACATGCTAATTTTAGCTCTAACACTGATGATCCACCTACAAATGTGAACTGACGTTCAAAAATAAAACATTTGAAAACGGACCATTTTCCACATTTCTGAAGCATGACGTAATGGGGGGGTGTTATCTCTTTTGTCGAAAATCAGCCGTTTTTGCTCGAACATTAAATGCCTCCAAATGGTATTTATTTCACTTCCCGAGCCCCTGGAAGCATGAAAATCACTTTAAACATGCTAATTTTAGCTCTAACACTGATGATCCACCTACAAATGTGAACTGACGTTCAAAAATAAAACATTTGAAAACGGACCATTTTCCACATTTCTGAAGCATGACGTAATGGGGGGGTGTTATCTCTTTTGTCGAAATTCAGCCGTTTTTGCTCGAACATTAAATGCCTCCAAATGGTATTTAATTAACTTCCCGGGGTGAAGAAACCCTTTTTGAGAACTCAGAGTGAGTAAATTGGCCATTTTCATGCACTTTTAACCATTCCATAAATCTTGTGTTTTGGGCCCCTGGAAGCATGAAAATCACTTTAAACATGCTAATTTTAGCTCTAACACTGATGATCCACCTACAAATGTGAACTGACGTTCAAAAATAAAACATTTGAAAACGGACCATTTTCCACATTTCTGAAGCATGACGTAATGGGGGGGTGTTATCTCTTTTGTCGAAAATCAGCCGTTTTTGCTCGAACATTAAATGCCTCCAAATGGTATTTAATTAACTTCCCGGGGTGAAGAAACCCTTTTTGAGAACTCAGAGTGAGTAAATTGGCTATTTTCATGCACTTTTAACCATTCCATAAATCTTGTGTTTTGGGCCCCTGGAAGCATGAAAATCACTTTAAACATGCTAATTTTAGCTCTAACACTGATGATCCACCTACAAATGTGAACTGACGTTCAAAAATAAAACATTTGAAAACGGACCATTTTCCACATTTCTGAAGCATGACGTAATGGGGGGGTGTTATCTCTTTTGTCGAAAATCAGCCGTTTTTGCTCTAACATTAAATGCCTCCAAATGGTATTTAATTAACTTCCGGGGGTGAAGAAACCCTTTTTGAGAACTCAGAGTGAGTAAATTGGCCATTTTCATGCTTTTTTAACCATTCCATAAATCTTGTGTTTTGGGCCCCTGGAAGCATGAAAATCACTTTAAACATGCTAATTTTAGCTCTAACACTGATGATCCACCTACAAATGTGAACTGACGTTCAAAAATAAAACATTTGAAAACGGACCATTTTCCACATTTCTGAAGCATGGCGTAATGGGGGGTGTTATCTCTTTTGTCGAAAATCAGCCGTTTTTGCTCGAACATTAAATGCCTCCAAATGGTATTTAATTAACTTCCCGAGCCCCTGGAAGCATGAAAATCACTTTAAACATGCTAATTTTAGCTCTAACACTGATGATCCACCTACAAATGTGAACTGACGTTCAAAAATAAAACATTTGAAAACGGACCATTTTCCACATTTCTGAAGCATGACGTAATGGGGGGGTGTTATCTCTTTTGTCGAAAATCAGCCGTTTTTGCTCGAACATTAAATGCCTCCAAATGGTATTTAATTAACTTCCCGAGCCCCTGGAAGCATGAAAATCACTTTAAACATGCTAATTTTAGCTCTAACACTGATGATCCACCTACAAATGTGAACTGACGTTCAAAAATAAAACATTTGAAAACGGACCATTTTCCACATTTCTGAAGCATGACGTAATGGGGGGGTGTTATCTCTTTTGTCGAAAATCAGCCGTTTTTGCTCTAACATTAAATGCCTCCAAATGGTATTTAATTAACTTCCCGGGGTGAAGAAACCCTTTTTGAGAACTCAGAGTGAGTAAATTGGCCATTTTCATGCACTTTTAACCATTCCATAAATCTTGTGTTTTGGGCCCCTGGAAGCATGAAAATCACTTTAAACATGCTAATTTTAGCTCTAACACTGATGATCCACCTACAAATGTGAACTGACGTTCAAAAATAAAACATTTGAAAACGGACCATTTTCCACATTTCTGAAGCATGACGTAATGGGGGGGGTGTTATCTCTTTTGTCGAAAATCAGCCGTTTTTGCTCTAACATTAAATGCCTCCAAATGGTATTTAATTAACTTCCCGGGGTGAAGAAACCCTTTTTGAGAACTCAGAGTGAGTAAATTGGCCATTTTCATGCACTTTTAATCATTCCATAAATCTTGTGTTTTGGGCCCCTGGAAGCATGAAAATCACTTTAAACATGCTAATTTTAGCTCTAACACTGATGATCCACCTACAAATGTGAACTGACGTTCAAAAATAAAACATTTGAAAACGGACCATTTTCCACATTTCTAAAGCATGACGTAATGGGGGGGTGTTATCTCTTTTGTCGAAAATCAGCCGTTTTTGCTTGAACATTAAATGCCTCCAAATGGTATTTAATTAACTTCCCGGGGTGAAGAAACCCTTTTTGAGAACTCAGAGTGAGTAAATTGGCCATTTTCATGCACTTTTGACCATTCCATAAATCTTGTGTTTTGGGCCCCTGGAAGCATGAAAATCACTTTAAACATGCTAATTTTAGCTCTAACACTGATGATCCACCTACAAATGTGAACTGACGTTCAAAAATAAAACATTTGAAAACGGACCATTTTCCACATTACTGAAGCATGACGTAATGGGGGGGTGTTATCTCTTTTGTCGAAAATCAGCCGTTTTTGCTCGAACATTAAATGCCTCCAAATGGTATTTAATTAACTTCCCGAGCCCCTGGAAGCATGAAAATCACTTTAAACATGCTAATTTTAGCTCTAACACTGATGATCCACCTACAAATGTGAACTGACGTTCAAAAATAAAACATTTGAAAACGGACCATTTTCCACATTTCTGAAGCATGACGTAATGGGGGGGTGTTATCTCTTTTGTCGAAAATCAGCCGTTTTTGCTCGAACATTAAATGCCTCCAAATGGTATTTATTTCACTTCCCGAGCCCCTGGAAGCATGAAAATCACTTTAAACATGCTAATTTTAGCTCTAACACTGATGATCCACCTACAAATGTGAACTGACGTTCAAAAATAAAACATTTGAAAACGGACCATTTTCCACATTTCTGAAGCATGACGTAATGGGGGGGTGTTATCTCTTTTGTCGAAAATCAGCCGTTTTTGCTCGAACATTAAATGCCTCCAAATGGTATTTATTTCACTTCCCGAGCCCCTGGAAGCATGAAAATCACTTTAAACATGCTAATTTTAGCTCTAACACTGATGATCCACCTACAAATGTGAACTGACGTTCAAAAATAAAACATTTGAAAACGGACCATTTTCCACATTTCTGAAGCATGACGTAATGGGGGGGTGTTATCTCTTTTGTCGAAATTCAGCCGTTTTTGCTCGAACATTAAATGCCTCCAAATGGTATTTAATTAACTTCCCGGGGTGAAGAAACCCTTTTTGAGAACTCAGAGTGAGTAAATTGGCCATTTTCATGCACTTTTAACCATTCCATAAATCTTGTGTTTTGGGCCCCTGGAAGCATGAAAATCACTTTAAACATGCTAATTTTAGCTCTAACACTGATGATCCACCTACAAATGTGAACTGACGTTCAAAAATAAAACATTTGAAAACGGACCATTTTCCACATTTCTGAAGCATGACGTAATGGGGGGGTGTTATCTCTTTTGTCGAAAATCAGCCGTTTTTGCTCGAACATTAAATGCCTCCAAATGGTATTTAATTAACTTCCCGGGGTGAAGAAACCCTTTTTGAGAACTCAGAGTGAGTAAATTGGCTATTTTCATGCACTTTTAACCATTCCATAAATCTTGTGTTTTGGGCCCCTGGAAGCATGAAAATCACTTTAAACATGCTAATTTTAGCTCTAACACTGATGATCCACCTACAAATGTGAACTGACGTTCAAAAATAAAACATTTGAAAACGGACCATTTTCCACATTTCTGAAGCATGACGTAATGGGGGGGTGTTATCTCTTTTGTCGAAAATCAGCCGTTTTTGCTCTAACATTAAATGCCTCCAAATGGTATTTAATTAACTTCCGGGGGTGAAGAAACCCTTTTTGAGAACTCAGAGTGAGTAAATTGGCCATTTTCATGCTTTTTTAACCATTCCATAAATCTTGTGTTTTGGGCCCCTGGAAGCATGAAAATCACTTTAAACATGCTAATTTTAGCTCTAACACTGATGATCCACCTACAAATGTGAACTGACGTTCAAAAATAAAACATTTGAAAACGGACCATTTTCCACATTTCTGAAGCATGGCGTAATGGGGGGTGTTATCTCTTTTGTCGAAAATCAGCCGTTTTTGCTCGAACATTAAATGCCTCCAAATGGTATTTAATTAACTTCCCGAGCCCCTGGAAGCATGAAAATCACTTTAAACATGCTAATTTTAGCTCTAACACTGATGATCCACCTACAAATGTGAACTGACGTTCAAAAATAAAACATTTGAAAACGGACCATTTTCCACATTTCTGAAGCATGACGTAATGGGGGGGTGTTATCTCTTTTGTCGAAAATCAGCCGTTTTTGCTCGAACATTAAATGCCTCCAAATGGTATTTAATTAACTTCCCGAGCCCCTGGAAGCATGAAAATCACTTTAAACATGCTAATTTTAGCTCTAACACTGATGATCCACCTACAAATGTGAACTGACGTTCAAAAATAAAACATTTGAAAACGGACCATTTTCCACATTTCTGAAGCATGACGTAATGGGGGGGTGTTATCTCTTTTTTCGAAAATCAGCCGTTTTTGCTCGAACATTAAATGCCTCCAAATGGTATTTAATTAACTTCCCGAGCCCCTGGAAGCATGAAAATCACTTTAAACATGCTAATTTTAGCTCTAACACTGATGATCCACCTACAAATGTGAACTGACGTTCAAAAATAAAACATTGGAAAATGGACCATTTTCCACATTTCTGAAGCATGACGTAATGGGGGGGTGTTATCTCTTTTGTCGAAAATCAGCCGTTTTTGCTCTAACATTAAATGCCTCCAAATGGTATTTAATTAACTTCCCGGGGTGAAGAAACCCTTTTTGAGAACTCAGAGTGAGTAAATTGGCCATTTTCATGCACTTTTAACCATTCCATAAATCTTGTGTTTTGGGCCCCAAGAAGCATGAAAATCACTTTAAACATGCTAATTTTAGCTCTAACACTGATGATCCACCTACAAATGTGAACTGACGTTCAAAAATAAAACATTTGAAAACGGACCATTTTCCACATTTCTGAAGCATGACGTAATGGGGGTGTTATCTCTTTTGTCGAAAATCAGCCGTTTTTGCTCTAACATTAAATGCCTCCAAATGGTATTTAGTTAACTTCCCGAGCCCCTGGAAGCATGAAAATCACTTTAAACATGCTAATTTTAGCTCTAACACTGATGATCCACCTACAAATGTGAACTGACGTTCAAAAATAAAACATTTGAAAACGGACCATTTTCCACATTTCTGAAGCATGACGTAATGGGGGGGTGTTATCTCTTTTGTCGAAAATCAGCCGTTTTTGCTCTAACATTAAATGCCTCCAAATGGTATTTAATTAACTTCCCGGGGTGAAGAAACCCTTTTTGAGAACTCAGAGTGAGTAAATTGGCCATTTTCATGCACTTTTAACCATTCCATAAATCTTGTGTTTTGGGCCCCTGGAAGCATGAAAATCACTTTAAACATGCTAATTTTAGCTCTAACACTGATGATCCACCTACAAATGTGAACTGACGTTCAAAAATAAAACATTTGAAAACGGACCATTTTCCACATTTCTGAAGCATGACGTAATGGGGGGGTGTTATCTCTTTTGTCGAAAATCAGCCGTTTTTGCTCTAACATTAAATGCCTCCAAATGGTATTTAATTACCTTCCCGGGGTGAAGAAACCCTTTTTGAGAACTCAGAGTGAGTAAATTGGCCATTTTCATGCACTTTTAATCATTCCATAAATCTTGTGTTTTGGGCCCCTGGAAGCATGAAAATCACTTTAAACATGCTAATTTTAGCTCTAACACTGATGATCCACCTACAAATGTGAACTGACGTTCAAAAATAAAACATTTGAAAACGGACCATTTTTCACATTTCTGAAGCATGACGTAATGGGGGGGTGTTATCTCTTTTGTCGAAAATCAGCCGTTTTTGCTTGAACATTAAATGCCTCCAAATGGTATTTAATTAACTTCCCGGGGTGAAGAAACCCTTTTTGAGAACTCAGAGTGAGTAAATTGGCCATTTTCATGCACTTTTGACCATTCCATAAATCTTGTGTTTTGGGCCCCTGGAAGCATGAAAATCACTTTAAACATGCTAATTTTAGCTCTAACACTGATGATCCACCTACAAATGTGAACTGACGTTCAAAAATAAAACATTTGAAAACGGACCATTTTCCACATTACTGAAGCATGACGTAATGGGGGGGTGTTATCTCTTTTGTCGAAAATCAGCCGTTTTTGCTCGAACATTAAATGCCTCCAAATGGTATTTAATTAACTTCCCGAGCCCCTGGAAGCATGAAAATCACTTTAAACATGCTAATTTTAGCTCTAACACTGATAATCCACCTACAAATGTGAACTGACGTTCAAAAATAAAACATTTGAAAACGGACCATTTTCCACATTTCTGAAGCATGACGTAATGGGGGGGTGTTATCTCTTTTGTCGAAAATCAGCCGTTTTTGCTCGAACATTAAATGCCTCCAAATGGTATTTATTTCACTTCCCGAGCCCCTGGAAGCATGAAAATCACTTTAAACATGCTAATTTTAGCTCTAACACTGATGATCCACCTACAAATGTGAACTGACGTTCAAAAATAAAACATTTGAAAACGGACCATTTTCCACATTTCTGAAGCATGACGTAATGGGGGGGTGTTATCTCTTTTGTCGAAAATCAGCCGTTTTTGCTCGAACATTAAATGCCTCCAAATGGTATTTATTTCACTTCCCGAGCCCCTGGAAGCATGAAAATCACTTTAAACATGCTAATTTTAGCTCTAACACTGATGATCCACCTACAAATGTGAACTGACGTTCAAAAATAAAACATTTGAAAACGGACCATTTTCCACATTTCTGAAGCATGACGTAATGGGGGGGTGTTATCTCTTTTGTCGAAATTCAGCCGTTTTTGCTCGAACATTAAATGCCTCCAAATGGTATTTAATTAACTTCCCGGGGTGAAGAAACCCTTTTTGAGAACTCAGAGTGAGTAAATTGGCCATTTTCATGCACTTTTAACCATTCCATAAATCTTGTGTTTTGGGCCCCTGGAAGCATGAAAATCACTTTAAACATGCTAATTTTAGCTCTAACACTGATGATCCACCTACAAATGTGAACTGACGTTCAAAAATAAAACATTTGAAAACGGACCATTTTCCACATTTCTGAAGCATGACGTAATGGGGGGGTGTTATCTCTTTTGTCGAAAATCAGCCGTTTTTGCTCGAACATTAAATGCTTCCAAATGGTATTTAATTAACTTCCCGGGGTGAAGAAACCCTTTTTGAGAACTCAGAGTGAGTAAATTGGCTATTTTCATGCACTTTTAACCATTCCATAAATCTTGTGTTTTGGGCCCCTGGAAGCATGAAAATCACTTTAAACATGCTAATTTTAGCTCTAACACTGATGATCCACCTACAAATGTGAACTGACGTTCAAAAATAAAACATTTGAAAACGGACCATTTTCCACATTTCTGAAGCATGACGTAATGGGGGGGTGTTATCTCTTTTGTCGAAAATCAGCCGTTTTTGCTCTAACATTAAATGCCTCCAAATGGTATTTAATTAACTTCCGGGGGTGAAGAAACCCTTTTTGAGAACTCAGAGTGAGTAAATTGGCCATTTTCATGCTTTTTTAACCATTCCATAAATCTTGTGTTTTGGGCCCCTGGAAGCATGAAAATCACTTTAAACATGCTAATTTTAGCTCTAACACTGATGATCCACCTACAAATGTGAACTGACGTTCAAAAATAAAACATTTGAAAACGGACCATTTTCCACATTTCTGAAGCATGACGTAATGGGGGGTGTTATCTCTTTTGTCGAAAATCAGCCGTTTTTGCTCGAACATTAAATGCCTCCAAATGGTATTTAATTAACTTCCCGAGCCCCTGGAAGCATGAAAATCACTTTAAACATGCTAATTTTAGCTCTAACACTGATGATCCACCTACAAATGTGAACTGACGTTCAAAAATAAAACATTTGAAAACGGACCATTTTCCACATTTCTGAAGCATGACGTAATGGGGGGGTGTTATCTCTTTTGTCGAAAATCAGCCGTTTTTGCTCGAACATTAAATGCCTCCAAATGGTATTTAATTAACTTCCCGAGCCCCTGGAAGCATGAAAATCACTTTAAACATGCTAATTTTAGCTCTAACACTGATGATCCACCTACAAATGTGAACTGACGTTCAAAAATAAAACATTTGAAAACGGACCATTTTCCACATTTCTGAAGCATGACGTAATGGGGGGTTGTTATCTCTTTTGTCGAAAATCAGCCGTTTTTGCTCTAACATTAAATGCCTCCAAATGGTATTTAATTAACTTCCCGGGGTGAAGAAACCCTTTTTGAGAACTCAGAGTGAGTAAATTGGCCATTTTCATGCACTTTTAACCATTCCATAAATCTTGTGTTTTGGGCCCCAAGAAGCATGAAAATCACTTTAAACATGCTAATTTTAGCTCTAACACTGATGATCCACCTACAAATGTGAACTGACGTTCAAAAATAAAACATTTGAAAACGGACCATTTTCCACATTTCTGAAGCATGACGTAATGGGGGGGTGTTATCTCTTTTGTCGAAAATCAGCCGTTTTTGCTCGAACATTAAATGCCTCCAAATGGTATTTAATTAACTTCCCGGGGTGAAGAAACCCTTTTTGAGAACTCAGAGTGAGTAAATTGGCCATTTTCATGCACTTTTAATCATTCCATAAATCTTGTGTTTTGGGCCCCTGGAAGCATGAAAATCACTTTAAACATGCTAATTTTAGCTCTAACACTGATGATCCACCTACAAATGTGAACTGACGTTCAAAAATAAAACATTTGAAAACGGACCATTTTCCACATTTCTGAAGCATGACGTAATGGGGGGGTGTTATCTCTTTTGTCGAAAATCAGCCGTTTTTGCTCTAACATTAAATGCCTCCAAATGGTATTTAATTAACTTCCCGGGGTGAAGAAACCCTTTTTGAGAACTCAGAGTGAGTAAATTGGCCATTTTCATGCACTTTTAACCATTCCATAAATCTTGTGTTTTGGGCCCCTGGAAGCATGAAAATCACTTTAAACATGCTAATTTTAGCTCTAACACTGATGATCCACCTACAAATGTGAACTGACGTTCAAAAATAAAACATTTGAAAACGGACCATTTTCCACATTTCTGAAGCATGACGTAATGGGGGGGGGTGTTATCTCTTTTGTCGAAAATCAGCCGTTTTTGCTCTAACATTAAATGCCTCCAAATGGTATTTAATTAACTTCCCGGGGTGAAGAAACCCTTTTTGAGAACTCAGAGTGAGTAAATTGGCCATTTTCATGCACTTTTAACCATTCCATAAATCTTGTGTTTTGGGCCCCTGGAAGCATGAAAATCACTTTAAACATGCTAATTTTAGCTCTAACACTGATGATCCACCTACAAATGTGAACTGACGTTCAAAAATAAAACATTTGAAAACGGACCATTTTCCACATTTCTGAAGCATGACGTAATGGGGGGGGTGTTATCTCTTTTGTCGAAAATCAGCCGTTTTTGCTTGAACATTAAATGCCTCCAAATGGTATTTAATTAACTTCCCGGGGTGAAGAAACCCTTTTTGAGAACTCAGAGTGAGTGAATTGGCCATTTTCATGCACTTTTGACCATTCCATAAATCTTGTGTTTTGGGCCCCTGGAAGCATGAAAATCACTTTAAACATGCTAATTTTAGCTCTAACACTGATGATCCACCTACAAATGTGAACTGACATTCAAAAATAAAACATTTGAAAACGGACCATTTTCCACATTACTGAAGCATGACGTAATGGGGGGGTGTTATCTCTTTTGTCGAAAATCAGCCGTTTTTGCTCGAACATTAAATGCCTCCAAATGGTATTTAATTAACTTCCCGAGCCCCTGGAAGCATGAAAATCACTTTAAACATGCTAATTTTAGCTCTAACACTGATGATCCACCTACAAATGTGAACTGACGTTCAAAAATAAAACATTTGAAAACGGACCATTTTCCACATTTCTGAAGCATGACGTAATGGGGGGGTGTTATCTCTTTTGTCGAAAATCAGCCGTTTTTGCTTGAACATTAAATGCCTCCAAATGGTATTTAATTAACTTCCCGGGGTGAAGAAACCCTTTTTGAGAACTCAGAGTGAGTGAATTGGCCATTTTCATGCACTTTTGACCATTCCATAAATCTTGTGTTTTGGGCCCCTGGAAGCATGAAAATCACTTTAAACATGCTAATTTTAGCTCTAACACTGATGATCCACCTACAAATGTGAACTGACGTTCAAAAATAAAACATTTGAAAACGGACCATTTTCCACATTACTGAAGCATGACGTAATGGGGGGGTGTTATCTCTTTTGTCGAAAATCAGCCGTTTTTGCTCGAACATTAAATGCCTCCAAATGGTATTTAATTAACTTCCCGAGCCCCTGGAAGCATGAAAATCACTTTAAACATGCTAATTTTAGCTCTAACACTGATGATCCACCTACAAATGTGAACTGACGTTCAAAAATAAAACATTTGAAAACGGACCATTTTCCACATTTCTGAAGCATGACGTAATGGGGGGGTGTTATCTCTTTTGTCGAAAATCAGCCGTTTTTGCTCGAACATTAAATGCCTCCAAATGGTATTTATTTCACTTCCCGAGCCCCTGGAAGCATGAAAATCACTTTAAACATGATAATTTTAGCTCTAACACTGATGATCCACCTACAAATGTGAACTGACGTTCAAAAATGAAACATTTGAAAACGGACCATTTTCCGCATTTCTGAAGCATGCCGTGATGGGGGGGTGTTATCTCTTTTGTCGAAAATCAGCCGTTTTTGCTCGAACATTAAAATCCTCCAAATGGTATTTAATTAACTTCCCGAGCCCCTGGAAGCATGAAAATCACTTTAAACATGCTAATTTTAGCTCTAACACTGATGATCCACCTACAAATGTGAACTGACGTTCAAAAATAAAACATTTGAAAACGGACCATTTTCCACATTTCTGAAGCATGACGTAATGGGGGGGTGTTATCTCTTTTGTCGAAAATCAGCCGTTTTTGCTCGAACATTAAATGCCTCCAAATGGTATTTAATTAACTTCCCGGGGTGAAGAAACCCTTTTTGAGAACTCAGAGTGAGTAAATTGGCCATTTTCATGCACTTTTAACCATTCCATAAATCTTGTGTTTTGGGCCCCTGGAAGCATGAAAATCACTTTAAACATGCTAATTTTAGCTCTAACACTGATGATCCACCTACAAATGTGAACTGACGTTCAAAAATAAAACATTGGAAAATGGACCATTTTCCACATTTCTGAAGCATGACGTAATGGGGGGGTGTTATCTCTTTTGTCGAAAATCAGCCGTTTTTGCTCTAACATTAAATGCCTCCAAATGGTATTTAATTAACTTCCCGGGGTGAAGAAACCCTTTTTGAGAACTCAGAGTGAGTAAATTGGCCATTTTCATGCACTTTTAACCATTCCATAAATCTTGTGTTTTGGGCCCCAAGAAGCATGAAAATCACTTTAAACATGCTAATTTTAGCTCTAACACTGATGATCCACCTACAAATGTGAACTGACGTTCAAAAATAAAACATTTGAAAACGGACCATTTTCCACATTTCTGAAGCATGACGTAATGGGGGGTGTTATCTCTTTTGTCGAAAATCAGCCGTTTTTGCTCTAACATTAAATGCCTCCAAATGGTATTTAGTTAACTTCCCGAGCCCCTGGAAGCATGAAAATCACTTTAAACATGCTAATTTTAGCTCTAACACTGATGATCCACCTACAAATGTGAACTGACGTTCAAAAATAAAACATTTGAAAACGGACCATTTTCCACATTTCTGAAGCATGACGTAATGGGGGGGTGTTATCTCTTTTGTCGAAAATCAGCCGTTTTTGCTCTAACATTAAATGCCTCCAAATGGTATTTAATTAACTTCCCGGGGTGAAGAAACCCTTTTTGAGAACTCAGAGTGAGTAAATTGGCCATTTTCATGCACTTTTAACCATTCCATAAATCTTGTGTTTTGGGCCCCTGGAAGCATGAAAATCACTTTAAACATGCTAATTTTAGCTCTAACACTGATGATCCACCTACAAATGTGAACTGACGTTCAAAAATAAAACATTTGAAAACGGACCATTTTCCACATTTCTGAAGCATGACGTAATGGGGGGGTGTTATCTCTTTTGTCGAAAATCAGCCGTTTTTGCTCTAACATTAAATGCCTCCAAATGGTATTTAATTAACTTCCCGGGGTGAAGAAACCCTTTTTGAGAACTCAGAGTGAGTAAATTGGCCATTTTCATGCACTTTTAATCATTCCATAAATCTTGTGTTTTGGGCCCCTGGAAGCATGAAAATCACTTTAAACATGCTAATTTTAGCTCTAACACTGATGATCCACCTACAAATGTGAACTGACGTTCAAAAATAAAACATTTGAAAACGGACCATTTTTCACATTTCTGAAGCATGACGTAATGGGGGGGTGTTATCTCTTTTGTCGAAAATCAGCCGTTTTTGCTTGAACATTAAATGCCTCCAAATGGTATTTAATTAACTTCCCGGGGTGAAGAAACCCTTTTTGAGAACTCAGAGTGAGTAAATTGGCCATTTTCATGCACTTTTGACCATTCCATAAATCTTGTGTTTTGGGCCCCTGGAAGCATGAAAATCACTTTAAACATGCTAATTTTAGCTCTAACACTGATGATCCACCTACAAATGTGAACTGACGTTCAAAAATAAAACATTTGAAAACGGACCATTTTCCACATTACTGAAGCATGACGTAATGGGGGGGTGTTATCTCTTTTGTCGAAAATCAGCCGTTTTTGCTCGAACATTAAATGCCTCCAAATGGTATTTAATTAACTTCCCGAGCCCCTGGAAGCATGAAAATCACTTTAAACATGCTAATTTTAGCTCTAACACTGATGATCCACCTACAAATGTGAACTGACGTTCAAAAATAAAACATTTGAAAACGGACCATTTTCCACATTTCTGAAGCATGACGTAATGGGGGGGTGTTATCTCTTTTGTCGAAAATCAGCCGTTTTTGCTCGAACGTTAAATGCCTCCAAATGGTATTTATTTCACTTCCCGAGCCCCTGGAAGCATGAAAATCACTTTAAACATGCTAATTTTAGCTCTAACACTGATGATCCACCTACAAATGTGAACTGACGTTCAAAAATAAAACATTTGAAAACGGACCATTTTCCACATTTCTGAAGCATGACGTAATGGGGGGGTGTTATCTCTTTTGTCGAAAATCAGCCGTTTTTGCTCAAACATTAAATGCCTCCAAATGGTATTTATTTCACTTCCCGAGCCCCTGGAAGCATGAAAATCACTTTAAACATGCTAATTTTAGCTCTAACACTGATGATCCACCTACAAATGTGAACTGACGTTCAAAAATAAAACATTTGAAAACGGACCATTTTCCACATTTCTGAAGCATGACGTAATGGGGGGGTGTTATCTCTTTTGTCGAAATTCAGCCGTTTTTGCTCGAACATTAAATGCCTCCAAATGGTATTTAATTAACTTCCCGGGGTGAAGAAACCCTTTTTGAGAACTCAGAGTGAGTAAATTGGCCATTTTCATGCACTTTTAACCATTCCATAAATCTTGTGTTTTGGGCCCCTGGAAGCATGAAAATCACTTTAAACATGCTAATTTTAGCTCTAACACTGATGATCCACCTACAAATGTGAACTGACGTTCAAAAATAAAACATTTGAAAACGGACCATTTTCCACATTTCTGAAGCATGACGTAATGGGGGGGTGTTATCTCTTTTGTCGAAAATCAGCCGTTTTTGCTCGAACATTAAATGCTTCCAAATGGTATTTAATTAACTTCCCGGGGTGAAGAAACCCTTTTTGAGAACTCAGAGTGAGTAAATTGGCTATTTTCATGCACTTTTAACCATTCCATAAATCTTGTGTTTTGGGCCCCTGGAAGCATGAAAATCACTTTAAACATGCTAATTTTAGCTCCAACACTGATGATCCACCTACAAATGTGAACTGACGTTCAAAAATAAAACATTTGAAAACGGACCATTTTCCACATTTCTGAAGCATGACGTAATGGGGGGGTGTTATCTCTTTTGTCGAAAATCAGCCGTTTTTGCTCTAACATTAAATGCCTCCAAATGGTATTTAATTAACTTCCGGGGGTGAAGAAACCCTTTTTGAGAACTCAGAGTGAGTAAATTGGCCATTTTCATGCTTTTTTAACCATTCCATAAATCTTGTGTTTTGGGCCCCTGGAAGCATGAAAATCACTTTAAACATGCTAATTTTAGCTCTAACACTGATGATCCACCTACAAATGTGAACTGACGTTCAAAAATAAAACATTTGAAAACGGACCATTTTCCACATTTCTGAAGCATGACGTAATGGGGGGTGTTATCTCTTTTGTCGAAAATCAGCCGTTTTTGCTCGAACATTAAATGCCTCCAAATGGTATTTAATTAACTTCCCGAGCCCCTGGAAGCATGAAAATCACTTTAAACATGCTAATTTTAGCTCTAACACTGATGATCCACCTACAAATGTGAACTGACGTTCAAAAATAAAACATTTGAAAACGGACCATTTTCCACATTTCTGAAGCATGACGTAATGGGGGGGTGTTATCTCTTTTGTCGAAAATCAGCCGTTTTTGCTCGAACATTAAATGCCTCCAAATGGTATTTAATTAACTTCCCGAGCCCCTGGAAGCATGAAAATCACTTTAAACATGCTAATTTTAGCTCTAACACTGATGATCCACCTACAAATGTGAACTGACGTTCAAAAATTAAACATTTGAAAACGGACCATTTTCCACATTTCTGAAGCATGACGTAATGGGGGGGTGTTATCTCTTTTTTCGAAAATCAGCCGTTTTTGCTCGAACATTAAATGCCTCCAAATGGTATTTAATTAACTTCCCGAGCCCCTGGAAGCATGAAAATCACTTTAAACATGCTAATTTTAGCTCTAACACTGATGATCCACCTACAAATGTGAACTGACGTTCAAAAATAAAACATTTGAAAACGGACCATTTTCCACATTTCTGAAGCATGACGTAATGGGGGGTTGTTATCTCTTTTGTCGAAAATCAGCCGTTTTTGCTCTAACATTAAATGCCTCCAAATGGTATTTAATTAACTTCCCGGGGTGAAGAAACCCTTTTTGAGAACTCAGAGTGAGTAAATTGGCCATTTTCATGCACTTTTAACCATTCCATAAATCTTGTGTTTTGGGCCCCAAGAAGCATGAAAATCACTTTAAACATGCTAATTTTAGCTCTAACACTGATGATCCACCTACAAATGTGAACTGACGTTCAAAAATAAAACATTTGAAAACGGACCATTTTCCACATTTCTGAAGCATGACGTAATGGGGGGGTGTTATCTCTTTTGTCGAAAATCAGCCGTTTTTGCTCTAACATTAACTGCCTCCAAATGGTATTTAGTTAACTTCCCGAGCCCCTGGAAGCATGAAAATCACTTTAAACATGCTAATTTTAGCTCTAACACTGATGATCCACCTACAAATGTGAACTGACGTTCAAAAATAAAACATTTGAAAACGGACCATTTTCCACATTTCTGAAGCATGACGTAATGGGGGGGTGTTATCTCTTTTGTCGAAAATCAGCCGTTTTTGCTCTAACATTAAATGCCTCCAAATGGTATTTAATTAACTTCCCGGGGTGAAGAAACCCTTTTTGAGAACTCAGAGTGAGTAAATTGGCCATTTTCATGCACTTTTAACCATTCCATAAATCTTGTGTTTTGGGCCCCTGGAAGCATGAAAATCACTTTAAACATGCTAATTTTAGCTCTAACACTGATGATCCACCTACAAATGTGAACTGACGTTCAAAAATAAAACATTTGAAAACGGACCATTTTCCACATTTCTGAAGCATGACGTAATGGGGGGGTGTTATCTCTTTTGTCGAAAATCAGCCGTTTTTGCTCGAACATTAAATGCCTCCAAATGGTATTTAATTAACTTCCCGGGGTGAAGAAACCCTTTTTGAGAACTCAGAGTGAGTAAATTGGCCATTTTCATGCACTTTTAATCATTCCATAAATCTTGTGTTTTGGGCCCCTGGAAGCATGAAAATCACTTTAAACATGCTAATTTTAGCTCTAACACTGATGATCCACCTACAAATGTGAACTGACGTTCAAAAATAAAACATTTGAAAACGGACCATTTTCCACATTTCTGAAGCATGACGTAATGGGGGGGTGTTATCTCTTTTGTCGAAAATCAGCCGTTTTTGCTCTAACATTAAATGCCTCCAAATGGTATTTAATTAACTTCCCGGGGTGAAGAAACCCTTTTTGAGAACTCAGAGTGAGTAAATTGGCCATTTTCATGCACTTTTAACCATTCCATAAATCTTGTGTTTTGGGCCCCTGGAAGCATGAAAATCACTTTAAACATGCTAATTTTAGCTCTAACACTGATGATCCACCTACAAATGTGAACTGACGTTCAAAAATAAAACATTTGAAAACGGACCATTTTCCACATTTCTGAAGCATGACGTAATGGGGGGGGGTGTTATCTCTTTTGTCGAAAATCAGCCGTTTTTGCTCTAACATTAAATGCCTCCAAATGGTATTTAATTAACTTCCCGGGGTGAAGAAACCCTTTTTGAGAACTCAGAGTGAGTAAATTGGCCATTTTCATGCACTTTTAACCATTCCATAAATCTTGTGTTTTGGGCCCCTGGAAGCATGAAAATCACTTTAAACATGCTAATTTTAGCTCTAACACTGATGATCCACCTACAAATGTGAACTGACGTTCAAAAATAAAACATTTGAAAACGGACCATTTTCCACATTTCTGAAGCATGACGTAATGGGGGGGGTGTTATCTCTTTTGTCGAAAATCAGCCGTTTTTGCTTGAACATTAAATGCCTCCAAATGGTATTTAATTAACTTCCCGGGGTGAAGAAACCCTTTTTGAGAACTCAGAGTGAGTGAATTGGCCATTTTCATGCACTTTTGACCATTCCATAAATCTTGTGTTTTGGGCCCCTGGAAGCATGAAAATCACTTTAAACATGCTAATTTTAGCTCTAACACTGATGATCCACCTACAAATGTGAACTGACGTTCAAAAATAAAACATTTGAAAACGGACCATTTTCCACATTACTGAAGCATGACGTAATGGGGGGGTGTTATCTCTTTTGTCGAAAATCAGCCGTTTTTGCTCGAACATTAAATGCCTCCAAATGGTATTTAATTAACTTCCCGAGCCCCTGGAAGCATGAAAATCACTTTAAACATGCTAATTTTAGCTCTAACACTGATGATCCACCTACAAATGTGAACTGACGTTCAAAAATAAAACATTTGAAAACGGACCATTTTCCACATTTCTGAAGCATGACGTAATGGGGGGGTGTTATCTCTTTTGTCGAAAATCAGCCGTTTTTGCTCGAACATTAAATGCCTCCAAATGGTATTTATTTCACTTCCCGAGCCCCTGGAAGCATGAAAATCACTTTAAACATGATAATTTTAGCTCTAACACTGATGATCCACCTACAAATGTGAACTGACGTTCAAAAATGAAACATTTGAAAACGGACCATTTTCCGCATTTCTGAAGCATGCCGTGATGGGGGGGTGTTATCTCTTTTGTCGAAAATCAGCCGTTTTTGCTCGAACATTAAAATCCTCCAAATGGTATTTAATTAACTTCCCGAGCCCCTGGAAGCATGAAAATCACTTTAAACATGCTAATTTTAGCTCTAACACTGATGATCCACCTACAAATGTGAACTGACGTTCAAAAATAAAACATTTGAAAACGGACCATTTTCCACATTTCTGAAGCATGACGTAATGGGGGGGTGTTATCTCTTTTGTCGAAAATCAGCCGTTTTTGCTCGAACATTAAATGCCTCCAAATGGTATTTAATTAACTTCCCGGGGTGAAGAAACCCTTTTTGAGAACTCAGAGTGAGTAAATTGGCCATTTTCATGCACTTTTAACCATTCCATAAATCTTGTGTTTTGGGCCCCTGGAAGCATGAAAATCACTTTAAACATGCTAATTTTAGCTCTAACACTGATGATCCACATACAAATGTGAACTGACGTTCAAAAATAAAACATTTGAAAACGGACCATTTTCCACATTTCTGAAGCATGACGTAATGGGGGGGTGTTATCTCTTTTGTCGAAAATCAGCCGTTTTTGCTCGAACATTAAATGCCTCCAAATGGTATTTATTTCACTTCCCGAGCCCCTGGAAGCATGAAAATCACTTTAAACATGCTAATTTTAGCTCTAACACTGATGATCCATCTACAAATGTGAACTGACGTTCAAAAATGAAACATTTGAATACGGACCATTTTCCACATTTCTGAAGCATGACGTAATGGGGGGGTGTTATCTCTTTTGTCGAAAATCAGCCGTTTTTGCTCGAACATTAAAATCCTCCAAATGGTATTTAATTAACTTCCCGAGCCCCTGGAAGCATGAAAATCACTTTAAACATGCTAATTTTAGCTCTAACACTGATGATCCACCTACAAATGTGAACTGACGTTCAAAAATAAAACATTTGAAAACGGACCATTTTCCACATTTCTGAAGCATGACGTAATGGGGGGGGTGTTATCTCTTTTGTCGAAAATCAGCCGTTTTTGCTCTAACATTAAATGCCTCCAAATGGTATTTAATTAACTTCCCGGGGTGAAGAAACCCTTTTTGAGAACTCAGAGTGAGTAAATTGGCCATTTTCATTCTTTTTTAACCATTCCATAAATCTTGTGTTTTGGGCCCCTGGAAGCATGAAAATCACTTTAAACATGCTAATTTTAGCTCTAACACTGATGATCCACCTACAAATGTGAACTGACGTTCAAAAATAAAACATTTGAAAACGGACCATTTTCCACATTTCTGAAGCATGACGTAATGGGGGGTGTTATCTCTTTTGTCGAAAATCAGCCGTTTTTGCTCGAACATTAAATGCCTCCAAATGGTATTTAATTAACTTCCCGAGCCCCTGGAAGCATGAAAATCACAATAAACATGCTAATTTTAGCTCTAACACTGATGATCCACCTACAAATGTGAACTGACGTTCAAAAATAAAACATTTGAAAACGGACCATTTTCCACATTTCTGAAGCATGACGTAATGGGGGGGTGTTATCTCTTTTGTCGAAAATCAGCCGTTTTTGCTCGAACATTAAATGCCTCCAAATGGTATTTAATTAACTTCCCGGGGTGAAGAAACCCTTTTTGAGAACTCAGAGTGAGTAAATTGGCCATTTTCATGCACTTTTAACCATTCCATAAATCTTGTGTTTTGGGCCCCTGGAAGCATGAAAATCACTTTAAACATGCTAATTTTAGCTCTAACACTGATAATCCACCTACAAATGTGAACTGATGTTCAAAAATAAAACATTTGAAAACGGACCATTTTCCACATTTCTGAAGCATGACGTAATGGGGGGGTGTTATCTCTTTTGTCGAAAATCAGCCGTTTTTGCTCGAACATTAAATGCCTCCAAATGGTATTTAATTAACTTCCCGGGGTGAAGAAACCCTTTTTGAGAACTCAGAGTGAGTAAATTGGCCATTTTCATGCACTTTTAACCATTCCATAAATCTTGTGTTTTGGGCCCCTGGAAGCATGAAAATCACTTTAAACATGCTAATTTTAGCTCTAACACTGATGATCCACCTACAAATGTGAACTGACGTTCAAAAATAAAACATTTGAAAACGGACCATTTTCCACATTTCTGAAGCATGACGTAATGGGGGGGTGTTATCTCTTTTGTCGAAAATCAGCCGTTTTTGCTCGAACATTAAATGCCTCCAAATGGTATTTATTTCACTTCCCGAGCCCCTGGAAGCATGAAAATCACTTTAAACATGCTAATTTTAGCTCTAACACTGATGATCCACCTACAAATGTGAACTGACGTTCAAAAATAAAACATTTGAATACGGACCATTTTCCACATTTCTGAAGCATGACGTAATGGGGGGGTGTT